>NC_056739.1:416690290-416990290 GCF_019279795.1 Protopterus annectens
TTTTCATAACCATATAGTGAACATGTTCCAAAACTTGTGATAACCATTATTTTACTTTGGAGCGTGTTCAAAAGACATTCTAGAAGACATTCCAAAAAACCTTTTCAGAAACTTTTCTAAAAAAACATTATGGAAAACATTGTAAAATATATTATAAAAACATTATAAAAATCACTATAAAAACATTATGAAAATCAGTATAAAAACATTATAAGAACATTATAATAATACATCCCTCATACTTTTTTCACTTTTGGGTCACTGGCTAAAATTTTTAATGCAGGGGTGATAGATATATGGTCATTCAGACCCCAGTTACCACAGGCATCTAGAGCATATTCGTTGTGTTTGCAGTTATTTAAAGAGTTTGAGAGTTTATGCTACCTTGGACAGAATTGCTCCAGTCACTCTTTGCTTTGTTCCTGGTGCTTTCATTCGTTATTTTCGTTACCTATAGCTGCTTACTGGGAACATTTGCTCTAAGTGAATCTTCTTGTTACACTTTGGATGCTTTACACATGACTAAATAAATGACGCCTTTAGAATAACAAGTACAATATTTCTTTGCCCTTAAAGTCAGGGATAAATTGGGTATTGTTAATTCCTTTGTTTCTGCAATATATGGGCATTGAGCACATCTGCCACATTTGAAAGTCCCATGCTTTTTACTAGTCCCTTCCTTCTCTATTTTCTTTTTCTCCAAAGTGTTTTTAATGTTCTTATTTCTTCTAAAACTGAGTTTAAGTTCACTTTTGAAAACATCAGTTTTAACTGCCATGTTTTTGAACATGTTCCATACTTCATAGATACTCTTCTTCAACCATCCAATATCCTTATAATAGGTAATAATGAGATATGGTGTAAAATTATTATCAATAACATCACATACATTACTATTATCAATGTTAGTATTATTATTATTTGACCCATTATCATCTGTAGTATTATTAATCTTATATAACAGTGGTTTATATCTAAATTGCCTCTCCTGTATTACGTATTGTTTTATTGGTGTTATAAGTTCCCTTGGGTATCCTCTTTCAATAAACATTGCCTCAACATGTTCCATTTCTTTCAAAAAATCGTCTTCCTCTGATATCATTCTCGCCATCCTAATCATTTGTCCCTTGACAACATTTTTCTTTAATTGATATGGATGGTCACTACAAAAATGGAGGTAAGCATTTGAAAAATGTTCCTTCCTAAATACATTAGATATGTAGCATTTTCTCACTCTATCTTTACTCAACTTAATATCTAGGAAGTGTATTTCATCCTTTTCTACCTGGTGTACAAATCTCAAAAAGGAGGTAGTCTGATTAATATACTCTAAAAATTCCATAATATATTCCTTATTTCCATTCCATAGAACAAAGATATCATCCAAAAACCTAAAGTACTTAACAATATATTGGTTGTACACAGATTTGAAGACATATTGTTTTTCCCAGTGGAACATAATTATATTAGCGTATACCGGAGCACAGGCAGAGCCCATCGCAACTCCCTCTTTTTGGTGATAATAATCACCCTCAAAATATACGAAATTATATTTCAATACCAATTCCATACATTCTAGGACAATTCTATACTGGATAGGTGTAAGAAATTTCATTTCTGTTAAAACTTCCTCGAACCATTCCATACCAATGGTTTGTGGAATGACTGAAAATAAATCTTTGACGTGAATTGTTATAAAGTACATTTCATCACTATAAGCACTATCATTTATTTTAGTCAGGAAGTCCCATGAATCCTTAATTATATGATCGTGTCTTACATAAAATTCCTTGTTCATATTATCTACGTAAATTGCCATAGTCTGGGTTTTGGATCCTTGAGAAGCAACTATGGGTCTCATGGGGGGGTCCACCACTGATTTGTGCGTTTTCGGTATACCAAAAATTGCAGGTATAACCGGTTTAGGTACTGTTAAAAACTTATGTAACTCGAGATCAATCATACCACAAAATAAATTGTCATCTAAAATCAAGTCTATCTTTCTATATAAAATGTTGATCTCATTTTTAGTAATCAAACAATATTGGTGGTCCTTGTCTAAAATATCTTTCATTCTCTTCGTATAGTCCCACTTGTCCATAAGGACTATACCTCCCCCCTTGTCTGGCTTCATTACGCGTATTTTATTATTATTGCTTAGTTCATGTAGTAATTTCTTTTCCTTTTTGTCCAAATTACTTTGCACCCTATCCCTCATTTTATATTCATCCCTAATTTTATTGGTTATACATCTTTCGAAATTCAAAATTTCATAGTGTAAAGGTGGGTTGTATGTGCTACTTCTAGTTAATGGATTCATCTTATTATGTTCAATTTTATCGTTGAATATATGTCTAAAATTAAATTTATGGGTAAATAATTTAATGTCCAAAATAAAATTATCAATACTAGGTTTGACCACTGGGACAAAAGTGAAACCTTTTGTAAACAGCTCAAAGAAACTTTTATCAACATTAATATCAGTGTAATTAAAAATGTTAAAATTATTGTAAGTGTTTAAAATCCCATTAAAATATTGGTGTTATCATCAATATCAGTAATATATTCAATATCTAGGTTGTGTTGTAATTCAGGGGCAGGGGTCAGTGCAAATTTTGCTCATGATAACCCCTCCCCAAACCTGTGTTGTTCCCTGATGTAGCTTGTGCATAAGAAGCTTGCTGATTCCTATTTCTCAACCTTTCTGATCTCCTAACCTCTTCTGTTTCTAAGGGTACATTGTTATCAACCATACTACCAGCCCCTTCAAGGTTCGGAAATTCATCATAGTAGGATCGGTTATTCCTATCTATTCCACCATGTTCCCAGCGTCTTTCTCTAAAAGCCCCTCTTTGTTGGGAATACTTGTTATTCCCATACTGAACAGAAGGTTTAACAAAATTGGTAGACTTCTGGTTAAAGGTGGGTTTACCCATGTTGTATGCATTACCCTTTTCATACACTAAAATGTCCCTATCCAACTTCTTTAGTTTACGGTTGATATTAGTATTTGCAGCCATATCTGCATCATGTAGCGTTCTATAATACACAACCTTATACTCTTCTAAGGAATGTAATAAATCATTATTAATATCAACATGAATCTTGTCTATATCCTTTTTCAAAATCTCCATAGCTTCAGTATTATGCTGTATCATTGCCGTTAAAATTAACAATCCACAATCATTTAAAATGTCACACACTTTTCTAAAAAATATTTCATCATTAAAACTACTATTGGGAAATTTATAAATTCTAAGCCCCTTAGGGACTATCTTTTCTTTAACACATTTCTCAAGATACCAGTTTTCAACTGTCAGAGATTTGTATTTAAATAACATTTTCTTAAAGTCCTTACATTTATCTTTGTAAGTTATTGTATTAACTTCTCCCTTGGTACCTGTTTTTTCTTTTTCTTTTCCACTCCGCATACAAGATTTGTTCAGCCATGAATTAAAATCCAGGTCTCTATATTTCTCAAAGTTAGTATGAGCGTCCCTGTCATTATCCTTATGGAAATGCATGTTGTTCTCCCTTGTGTTCGCATTTCTCCGACTAGCGTTCACCTCCTTAGTTCCGCTACCTCGTGTCTGCTGGTCGCCGGCTTCAGACGTCACTTTATTCGCCCTCCGGTCCTTTGGGCTGCTCTGTGCACAGGGAATCTCAGTAGAGGTTCCCGCAGGTGAATTTTCAGTTTGAGAGTACGCTTGAATCACTCGCAGAAGTTCACTCAGCATTCCGCTGCTCTCCATTATTTGTTAAATTGAAGGACTCCTCGTGTCCGGATCCAAAGACAAGGCAACAAAACCAACTAGTAACCAAAAAGAAAAATCCACGAATACACAGTTACGTTCTGGCACTATAAAGGCTGCCCCTTCTGTTCCGCTTCCTTTTTACTGCACCTCGATACTAAATGCCAGCATGAACCACGACCAGGCGGAAAATGTTAAACACTTTAATTCAAAACAACAAAATAAACGTACCATACAGAGGTTTTAAATATTTACAAAGTACATTTTTAAGTATATTATTAGTATTTATTATTATATTATTAATTACACATTCAATACAGATTTATATCTTATTTATTATTGTATGGAAGTATGTGGTTATCTGCTCAATATATTCAATTATTTATTTATTTATTTATTAATTGTTTACTATTCATTATTTTAGATACAATACACTTTAGAGCAGCCTTATAAGTATTTAATGTGGAATAATATGAACATCTATATGAATGGCCCTTTTAAATTCTAACATGGTATTAATCAATTATTCAATTAATGTAACTACTATTGGGAATTATGTATGTATAAAAGACTGTTGAGACATACTACAAGTTGATTCTGATGAAGTCTCCGCTCAGGAGATGAAAGCGCTAAATCTAAGTTCTGTTTCTGTTTTTGGTACGTTTATTTTGTTGTTTTGAATTAAAGTGTTTAACATTTTCCGCCTGGTCATGGTTCATGCTGGCATTTAGTATCGAGGTGCAGTAAAAAGGAAGCGGAACAGAAGGGGCAGCCTTTATAGTGCCGGAACGTAACTGTGTATTCGTGGATTTTTCTTTTTGGTTACTAGTTGGTTTTGTTGCCTTGTCTTTGGATCTGGACACGAGGAGTCCTTCAATTTAATAATAATGGAGAGTAGCGGAATGCTTAGTGAACTTCTGCGAGTGATTCAAGCGTACTCGCAAACTGAAAATTCACCTGCGGGAACCTCTACTGAGATTCCCTGTGCACAGAGCAGCCCAAAGGACCGGAGGGCAAATAGAGTGACGTCTGAAGCCGGCGACCAGCAGACACGAGGTAGCGGAACTAAGGAGGTGAACGCTAGTCGGAGAAATGCGAACACAAGGGAGAACAACATGTATTTTCATAAGGACAATGACAGGGACGCTTATACTAACTTTGAGAAATATAGAGACCTGGATTTTAATTCATGGCTGAACAAATCTTTTATGCGGAGTGGAAAAGAGAAAGAAAAAACAGGTACCAAGGGAGAAGTTAACACTATAACTTACAAAGACAAATGTAAGGACTTTAAGAAAATGTTATTTAAATACAAATCTCTGACAGTTGAAAACTGGTATCTTGAGAAATGTGTTAAAGAAAAGATAGTCCCTAAGGGGCTTAGAATTTATAAATTTCCCAATAGTAGTTTTAATGATGAAATATTTTTTAAAAAAGTGTGTGACATTTTAAATGATTGTGGATTGTTAATTTTAACGGCAATGATACAGCATAATACTGAAGCTATGGAGATTTTGAAAAAGGATATAGACAAGATTCATGTTGATATTAATAATGATTTATTACATTCCTTAGAAGAGTATAAGGTTGTGTATTATAGAACGCTACATGATGCAGATATGGCTGCAAATACTAATATCAACCGTAAACTAAAGAAGTTGGATAGGGACATTTTAGTGTATGAAAAGGGTAATGCATACAACATGGGTAAACCCACCTTTAACCAGAAGTCTACCAATTTTGTTAAACCTTCTGTTCAGTATGGGAATAACAAGTATTCCCAACAAAGAGGGGCTTTTAGAGAAAGACGCTGGGAACATGGTGGAATAGATAGGAATAACCGATCCTACTATGATGAATTTCCGAACCTTGAAGGGGCTGGTAGTATGGTTGATAACAATGTACCCTTAGAAACAGAAGAGGTTAGGAGATCAGAAAGGTTGAGAAATAGGAATCAGCAAGCTTCTTATGCACAAGCTACATCAGGGAACAACACAGGTTTGGGGAGGGGTTATCGTGAGCAAAATTTTCACTGACCCCTGCCCCTGAATTACAACACAACCTAGATATTGAATATATTACTGATATTGATGATAACACCAATACTTTTAATGGGATTTTAAACACTTACAATAATTTTAACATTTTTAATTACACTGATATTAATGTTGATAAAAGTTTCTTTGAACTGTTTACAAAAGGTTTCACCTTTGTCCCAGTGGTCAAACCTAGTATTGATAATTTTATTTTGGACATTAAATTATTTACCCGTAAATTGAATTTTAGACATATATTCAACGATAAAATTGAACATAATAAGATGAATCCATTAACTAGAAGTAGCACATACAACCCACCTTTACACTATGAAATTTTGAATTTCGAAAGATGTATAACCAATAAAATTAGGGATGAATATAAAATGAGGGATAGGGTGCAAAGTAATTTGGACAAAAAGGAAAAGAAATTATTACATGAACTAAGCAATAATAATAAAATACGCGTAATGAAGCCAGACAAGGGGGGGAGGTATAGTCCTTATGGACAAGTGGGACTATCTGAAGAGAATGAAAGATATTTTAGACAAGGACCACCAATATTGTTTGATTACTAAAAATGAGATCAACATTTTATATAGAAAGATAGACTTGATTTTAGATGACAATTTATTTTGTGGTATGATTGATCTCGAGTTACATAAGTTTTTAACAGTACCTAAACCGGTTATACCTGCAATTTTTGGTATACCGAAAACGCACAAATCAGTGGTGGACCCCCCCATGAGACCCATAGTTGCTTCTCAAGGATCCAAAACCCAGACTATGGCAATTTACGTAGATAATATGATCAAGGAATTTTATGTAAGACACGATCATACAATTAAGGATTCATGGGACTTCCTGACTAAAATAAATGATAGTGCTTATAGTGATGAAATGTACTTTATAACAATTGATGTCAAAGATTTATTTTCAGTCATTCCACAAACCATTGGGATGGAATGGTTTGAGGAAGTTTTAACAGAAATGAAATTTCTTACACCTATCCAGTATAGAATTGTCCTAGAATGTATGGAATTGGTATTGAAATATAATTTCGTATATTTTGAGGGTGATTATTATCACCAAAAAGAGGGAGTTGCGATGGGCTCTGCATACATACGCCAATATAATTATGTTCCACTGGGAAAAACAATATGTCTTCAAATCTGTGTACAACCAATATATTGTTAAGTACTTTAGGTTTTTGGATGACATCTTTGTTCTATGGAATGGAAATAAGGAATACATTATGGAATTTTTAGAGTATATTAATCAGACTACCTCCTTTTTGAGATTTGTACACCAAGTAGAAAAGGATAAAATACACTTCCTAGATATTAAGTTGAGTAACGATAGAGTGAGAAAATGCTACATATCTAATGTATTTAGGAAGGAGCATTTTTCAAATGCTTACCTCCATTTTTGTAGTGACCATCCATATCAATTAAAGAAAAATGTTGTCAAGGGACAAATGATTAGGATGGCGAGAATGATATCAGAGGAAGACGATTTTTTGAAAGAAATGGAACATGTTGAGGCAATGTTTATTGAAAGAGGATACCCAAGGGAACTTATAACACCAATAAAACAATATGTAATACAGGAGAGGCAATTTAGATATAAACCACTGTTATATAAGATTAATAATACTACAGATGATAATGGGTCAAATAATAATAATACTAACATTGATAATAGTAATGTATGTGATGTTATTGATAATAATTTTACACCATATCTCATTATTACCTATTATAAGGATATTGGATGGTTGAAGAAGAGTATCTATGAAGTATGGAACATGTTCAAAAACATGGCAGTTAAAACTGATGTTTTCAAAAGTGAACTTAAACTCAGTTTTAGAAGAAATAAGAACATTAAAAACACTTTGGAGAAAAAGAAAATAGAGAAGGAAGGGACTAGTAAAAAGCATGGGACTTTCAAATGTGGCAGATGTGCTCAATGCCCATATATTGCAGAAACAAAGGAATTAACAATACCCAATTTATCCCTGACTTTAAGGGCAAAGAAATATTGTGCTTGTTATTCTAAAGGCGTCATTTATTTAGTCATGTGTAAAGCATGTCAAAGGTATTATATTGGAAAAACTGAAAGACACCTTAGAAATAGAATATATGAGCACATAAGAGACATAAATAGGCACAATGAGAATAATGCCCTATATCGACATGCAATAGAGTGTAAAAATGCTGATTACAAATTTTGGGTACTGGAAATGGTAGAACATATGGAACGAGGGGGTGATTGGGAAACCAAAGTCGAATATAGGGAGATGATATGGCAACTCAGGCTAGATGCCTGTGGTAACTGGGGTCTGAATGACCATATATCTATCACCCCTGCATTAAAAATTTTAGCCAGTGACCCAAAAGTGAAAAAAGTATGAGGGATGTATTATTATAATGTTCTTATAATGTTTTTATACTGATTTTCATAATGTTTTTATAGTGATTTTTATAATGTTTTTATAATATATTTTACAATGTTTTCCATAATGTTTTTTAGAAAAGTTTCTGAAAAGGTTTTTTGGAATGTCTTCTAGAATGTCTTTTGAACACGCTCCAAAGTAAAATAATGGTTATCACAAGTTTTGGAACATGTTCACTATATGGTTATGAAAATCAAGTAATGAGAAATATGTAATGTTCAATACTTAATATTCAATATTCAATATTATGATATGTATAATTATTAATTATCAATTCATTTATTTGATTAATAGTTTATTTATTTATTAAGCAGTACTAAGCATATTTATTTTATTTATATATACATATTTTCACATACAGAGGTTTTAAATATTTACAAAGTACATTTTTAAGTATATTATTAGTATTTATTATTATATTATTAATTACACATTCAATACAGATTTATATCTTATTTATTATTGTATGGAAGTATGTGGTTATCTGCTCAATATATTCAATTATTTATTTATTTATTTATTAATTGTTTACTATTCATTATTTTAGATACAATACACTTTAGAGCAGCCTTATAAGTATTTAATGTGGAATAATATGAACATCTATATGAATGGCCCTTTTAAATTTTAACATGGTATTAATCAATTATTCAATTAATGTAACTACTATTGGGAATTATGTATGTATAAAAGACTGTTGAGACATACTACAAGTTGATTCTGATGAAGTCTCCGCTCAGGAGATGAAAGAGCTAAATCTAAGTTCTGTTTCTGTTTTTGGTACGTTTATTTTGTTGTTTTGAATTAAAGTGTTTAACATTTTCCGCCTGGTCGTGGTTCATGCTGGCATTTAGTATCGAGGTGCAGTAAAAAGGAAGCGGAACAGAAGGGGCAGCCTTTATAGTGTCGGAACATAACTGTGTAAACTCGGGAGGTTAGGTACAAACCAGTATGTCACCCAGTGGATAGCCAACTGGCTCACAGACAGGACTCAGGAAGTTAGAATTGGGGAGTCCACCTCTACAAAGAGGCCAATCACAAGTGGAGTCTCTAACAGACCAGTCCTTGAACTGCTCCTTTTTGGCATTTACTTCTCAGAAGTCAAGGCCAATGTCAGTGGTCTCTGGCTGACTAAATTTGCAGGTGATTGCAAATTAGGAGTTGTCATTGAATCTCACACTGACACAAATGTTCTCTAGGAGGGGATGACACAGACAAACAACTGGTGTCAGAGCCATGGACTACAACTAAATGCCGAGAAATGCATAATAGTATCCTATGGGAAGTCATTCATCCATGGTAACTATCATATTGACAACACACCCCTTAGAGTTGACCCAGTAGTCAGGGACTTAGGGACACACATAGATAGTAATCTAGCCTTTGATCATCATCTGTCTACAGTGGTGAGGACATATTTCTATTTTGTGCAACTTATAAACAAAGGTATGGCATCTAAGTCCAAGGAAGTCACTGTCCACTGTATTCGGCATTCATCAGAACTATCATTGAGTACAATGCACTTTTTGGTATGTACCTAGCCAGGCATATCCAACAACTGCAACATCCACGTTCCTCACTAAAAGAATACAGGGAGTAAGCAATATGTCCTATGCAGACCGCCTCAAGGCCCTATCCCTGTATTCTGTCTCCTATGGGCTTATGAGGAGAGATCTGTGCCTGGCATACAGGGCATTGTCAGACCAGACTTTAATGGACCTCCTGCATACCCTCAAAACAAATAGTACCAGAATTACCCGTTCTAAAGACTTAAACCTTGCCTGTGATATAAATAGGACCTGCTGGAGAGATAGTTATGTATCCCAGAGACTACCCCATCTATGGAACAGGCTCCCATCCATGTGAAGCAGAGTTCCTCCCTAACCCAATTCAAGTGCAATCTGGAAAACTGAATGGGAAACCAGAAATTCATCCCGGGTTTGGAACCTATGTCTCTAATGCAAATAGGTAACCTGTAAATGGTTCATCTCCCAGGCCCATGCTTACACTTATCAAGGGTATCAGAACTTGCCAGAGATTTGGTATGCATGACTAGGCTTAAGAAGGCTCTTGTAGTCATTAGCCTAGTAAACACCTATGAATCTATGAACCTATGAACTAGAGCACTGTCGAACCAAAGGAAGGACTGCTTCTGGAGACTATGCCAAAATTGTAATTCATTGCAAGGGTATGAATCTTTAAGGTAGTGACCTTAGGACAAATATCGTCAAAAGAAGCTCAAGAAGAAAGGTTGATGAGGTAGTCAAACATTTGGTAGAAAAAGGCTTTAGGATGATAATGCAGTTTCAACCAATTGGGAGCAAATTAGCAAAATACAGTAGGTGATCAGAGGAGAGATAACTGGCAAATATATGGACTGATAAAAGGTCATCTCTGTGGCCAGTATGGATATACAGGAAGGAGTGGTCCAGAACACCCTACCTTTAGGAAATAATGTAGTTAGTTTAGCATACAAGGCCTGAAGCTGTGAAACCCCCTTTTTAATATCAAAATTGTTCACTGGTTCAAGGGTCCTTCATGGGTAGGGATAAGAGAGGCTAGACCATTGTATTATCAATGGATTTGGAAAATCCATGCCTTTAGTTAAAAAATATGGATATTGAAATACTTGATCTCCAATGGAAGAGATAGGAGATCTGGACTGGGCTACATAATTCCTTGAGGTGATTTCAAATGGGAACCAGAGAGATGGGAGCCAAAAATGAATGATACCAGAAGGGGCCAAGGATGACAACAGAGGTCTTTAGCCTGATGGCTTTTTGCAGAAACTTCTAGATCAATGATAGATGGGGATAGACCGAGGGCCCATCTGAACCCGAACCTCACTGAAGTCAGAATGAAGTATATGTTCTGCAAAAAGAAGACCGTAAGGGAGATGGGGGTTCTTGGAAGCCTTGCAAAGCTGGAAGAACTGCTCTCATGTCTGGGGGAGTGATAAGCCCTTTAGACTTCCAGGTGAGACCAAAAGGATGGACCATCCTCTATTTAATATGCACCCCTACCATAGTGGGAAGCATCAGAAATGACTGTGGTTAATACGGGAGGTTAAGAGATTGGTTTGTCTGACCACATGTCGTATGGTTGGAAACACCAATAAGAATAACATCTGTCAAATTGGGTATATGTTGAGGGGAAAGATAAAGACTGGTAAAGATAGACCATGGCACCAAAGTCAATAGAAAGGGTTCACATGAAAAAAATGTAGCTAGAAGAACTAAAAAAAAAATGGGAACTGGCATTGATTTAGCCTCTAACAACAGTGGTTTATGCCTGGATTCTCAACTGGAAAAGTTACTGAATAGTAGTACCCAAAATGCTTCCTATGAAAAAAATCCTGATTCTGTGCAGGAATTGGTTTCAATATAACTGTATCGGTTTTGATTTGGCTATATTTTTGTAATGCCCAGGGATTTAGGAAACTAGAAACAATAAGTAAGCCTTGGATAGTAGAAGATGATAGTAGTTTAGAGAAGTGAAAAGTTAACCATAGTATATGTCCACAGTTGTAGCCTTGCTAGTGACATGTGAGTCAGCTTGACTGCCCAGCATTAAGCAAAGTCCCTGGGGGGCACGGTGAGAGTAAAGGAGGTAAACTGAATGGATAGCGATTAGCTCTCGATGACTTCAGGACGTCTATCTATTTTAATGTGGCGTTGTGCATCTTACAGGTATATAGGACACCTTAGTTAAAACTTGCACAGAAGAGACAGGATGGACTGAATTGTAAACATCCGGAATTTAGATTGCTTACATTAAAATTTAGAATAATTAGATAGATCTCAGGATCCATGTCTTTTTTTTTCTTTTTGTTATGGATAAAAGGGAAGAGTGGGATGTAGCAACCTATTTTTGGCACCGAAGGAAATGTTTGTGAAATTAGTCCAGGCATCCAGATGGAGAGGAAACATGAACCCCAACATTTTTGAGAGGTGGGTTGCCCTGAAGTGCATCAGGACACTTATGGGATCTATCAATGAAGGAGTATCTAGAAACCTGTTTTTGTGGACTTCTTCTTTCTAGGCACATATTGTTATAGCCTTGCTGGAAATGTATGTGAAGGAAGAAGAAAGCCTTTGATTCCGGTGGCATGCAGGGTATTGCTCCCTTGTTCTGTTAGTTACAGATCAGCACATAATTCACTGATGCCCTAAAGAAGAAGGAGTCATCAATGGGGAGTATTAAACAAATATGCCTTCAAGAGTAACCCAAAGTATCATAGCAGCATACAAGAATGTCTGGAAATGGAAGAGTCAGAGCTAATTGGTTGAAAAGTACCTTCCTCTATATGAGGGATGAGATACATCTAATTATTCGGCAAGGACAATGCAGTACCTGGTTGAGGAGGGAACTTCTTGATGTCTTCCAAAGAGTTGGAGTTGAAGGACGAATTAGAAAATTACTTAATGAATCTCCACCAAGAAGAGGTAAGGGAAGTTCTGGGGATCCATGAGATAGTACAGCAGTATGTGCGCATATCACTTAAGGGATAAACTGTTTGGAAGGCATTTTGGGATCCTCCATAGACACAAACTTACGAAAGTATGGAAGTTTTATTTTACAATCTTATATGGCCTAGAGAAGTATGTGGGCAGTAAACAACTTCAGTATCTAAGGTGATCTTGTGCAGTTCCAAAAAATGTTCATAGTTCTAAATGTGTGGAGGAGGGAAGGACAAACAGAATTTGATCATCAACTATCATACTGTGAGACAGGTCACTACCATAACATCCAGTGGGACTGTTGTGTTACAGAGGGGGACAAGGGAAGGGGATGCCACTGGAAAAAGCCTGAAGAATCCTTCATTCCTCCATGAGAGGCTCAATGGAAGAGTCAGAATATGCTCTTCTGCTCATGTATTCCAGAGGGAAAAATCCCTTGGAAATATTGTTGATGAAAGAATGGTCACTTCAGTTTAAAGCAAGTCTTGACCACTGAAACACAAAGGAGAAGCCGAAGATTCTTAGGAGAAAAGGACAGGTTAAATCCCAAGCCGTAGCGCTAGGGAATGAAATTGAACTATGTAGGGGTTTGTAAATTAGGACCAGATGTAAATCTCTGAGGTAAACCTGTACAATGGGCCAGAAAGGCAGAACCAATCTCAGAGAGCAACTTCATGAAGCCATGACAGAGTGTGACCGTCCATTACTCCATTGAGAACACAGAGACATTAGGAAAACATTCCAAGTCTTCCAAGGCAGTGTCAGGAAGTCAGCACACAATAATTGCTTATAGAGCCTACAGCACAGAGTCTACAACTGAGCCACTATGCCTCCTGAAAAGAAAAAAAGGAAGCCATATCTCTCAACCTCTTAGCTCAAGAAATCTGAACAAAACGTTATATGATGGGGAACAAGGGAGCAAAGTATGAGCAGATTTTAAATATTGTTGTTATGAGCTTAGAGGGTAGTTAGAATAACAGGATGCATGTTATTAAGAATTTTGACTAAAATGTATTATTCTTTTACATATATATATATATATATATATATATATATATATATATATATATATATACCTATATATATATATATATATATATATATATATATATATATATATATAGAAACTGAAGGCAACCATCAGATCTGAGGGATGTCTTGGATCTGAATAAAGCGAAGTTCAAACAAAAAAGTTGGTTCCAAAGGCACTGGATACGAGTATAGCTCTTCTTTCTCATTGGTGACTTGTTATATGTTGGATTTGAGACCTCGGATCCGAGAAGAGAACTATTTACCCAACCATACCTCAGGACACAGCCATAAATAAATGTGGGACAAAAGCCCAAAAATAGGGAAACATTTTAAATATTTCTCTTACAAACTTAGAAAATTGATAGAATAACAGGTTTTGCATTAGTATGGATTTTCTGTCATTATTTTCTTATTTCACTCTTTAATGATTTGTCACTAATTTGCTAGAAAACCACAATTTTATGAAAAACAGACAAAAAACATGAGGCAAAAATCTGGGCATTCTGCAAAAATCTGTACAGTTGAGACATATGTGCTCAACAGTTCCAGATCCAACAGCACCAGATCCGAGTATAGCTCAGCTCTCTCTCTGGGTGATTTGTTATAAGTCGGATCTGAGGAGAGAACCATTTGCCCAACAGTTCCAGATCCAAAGGCATTGGATCTGGGAATAGTTACAAAAAAGCACCAAACCAGGCATGTCCAAGGGTCAGCTTCTGGTGATTTCTCCTGTCCACCTGGTGAATCTGGGCATACTGGGGCAATGCAGCAATTCCCTCATATACACAGACAACCCTCTCCTCCTACCATCCAACACTACAACCTGTGAAAGATGCACTTACATAACCAAATTGGAAGCAAAGCTCTCTCCACCCAAGGTTGTGCTAGACAGTCAAGAGGAGAAGCACCTCAAGCAACACATAGCCCTTCTAAACCCACACCACCAACACCCACACATAGCAACATTAAGTCTACATATGCAGAGGCCCTTAACTATAACCTGCCCAAGCAACAAGGACCTCCGAAGCCGAAATGCAAACAAACACCAATCACAACCAAAGTGTCACATTGCTCACAACACCAGTGTGCCACCCAGCAACAGCCTCTAAGGTAAGACAACGTACCTAACACTTTAGTCATAGGTGACTCTATAGTCAGGCATACTGATGTCCCACTCACCAGGCTGAATAAGGAGAAAATTACAGTCAGCTGCCTGTCAGGTGCCAGGATTTGCCACATAACGCATGCACTCAAGTCACTCCACAACAAGTATAAATATGTCACTGTCCATGTTGGAATGAATGACTTGAGATGTACCTCCCTGGACTATATGAAAAGAGACATGGAAGAGCTCTCAGATCATGTTGCCCAGGCAGGTATGACCCTAGCCCTGAGTAGCATCTTGCCTTCGCCCAGAATGATACCACAATATAAGGACAACATGATTGATTTCAACAATTGGCTAAGCTTCTGGTGTCATTCAAAGGGGATCCAGTATCTGTCTGCCTGGGACGACATGATCGACAGACCACGATGCTTTACCAGAGATGGTCTGCAACTGTCGCCCCTGGGATTCAGGTTACTGGCTAAGGCTCTTGCCATCCCTATAGTGCCTTTTTTAGGCAAAGTTCAAAGGGCAAAACCACCACCGTAACAGGCACAAGCATGAAAATTCTGAAGGTAATGCTACTCAGTGCTAGAAGGCTAAACCTCAAAATGCACTCTCTCGAGGCATTCCTAATAATGGAGAACATCGATATCTGTGCAGTAAGTGAGACCTGCTTCAAGACTCCAGAGACCACCCCTGCAATACTAGGCTACTTACCACACTTTTCGGCCACCAAACCAGGACTAAAACACTAAAGGTGGAGGAGTGTCCATATTCACCAAGGATATTCACACCACCAGGCTAGTTGCCCAACACAATGCATCTGAAATTCTCCAGGTGCAACTAACACTAGGTAAGACTGCAATCCAAATTGTAGCTTGCTACAGATCCCCCGCCATGCCCCAAGATTCTCACTACACCTTTCTAAACATACTGGAAAATATTAAGATACAACCAAACACCCTAATACTGGGTGATTTCAACTACTCTGCCATTAACTGGGAAAACTGCTCGTGTACCAACACCTTTGCCCAACGGTTCTTGGAATTCATAAATTCCAATGCCCTGGATCAACTAATCCATAGTTCCACCAGGGGCTCCAATATCCTAGACCTGGTCATTACCAACATGGGAAATCGATGCTCTACACCTATGGTCACTTCCTTGTTGGTCAGGTCTGACCATAAGCTAATCACCCTTAACATCCACATCGCACCCCACCCTGCAGTAAGGAAACCTCCATAAAAAACTTCTCCAAAGCCAACTTCATGCTACTCAAGTCAGAAGTGACAAACTTCATGACACCCATGCAGACGGGAACTGAAAATTCGACTGCTGATTCCTACACTAAGGCATTGAACGAGCACATCCACTCATGCATGAATCGTGCCATCCCAAATAGAACCAAGATGCTCTCCTCCAAAAAAAGGAAGCCAATCTTATGGTCCCCTGCCATAACCAAACTTTACAACAAAAGGAAAAAACTGTTGCAGAAAAGAGGAAAATCCCAGGATGCAAAAAACTCCCTTACCAGCCTCAGTAAGAAGCTAAGATCACTCAACAAAATCCTCCAAAGCTAGTTATGAAAATAAAATTGCCAAAGATTCCAAAGACAACCACAAGGCATTCTATAACTATGTCAAGAATCTAAATGGCAATGCTCAGATCTGCTCTGAGCTACAACAGAATGGCATTAAATATACTGATCCCAAGGATATTGCCAATATCCTGGCAGATCAATTCAGTGCCAGCTTCTCCCCCTCTCACCCCCTAAACTACCCGTCTCAATACCGGAAGATTGCCAAATTCTGGTAATAACAGCAACACAGGTAAAAAAACACACTCCCCAAAGCTAAGAATACAGCATCCATTGAACCAGATGACATCCCAGGCTGCGTATTACATGAACTACAAAATGAACTGGCACCTCACCTAAGTGTCATGTTTAATCATAGCCTCACCTCAGGCTTCGTGCCCACTGAGTGGCACACAATTACATTTATCCCACTCCACAAGGGGGGATCCACCTTGGATCCTGAGAACTACCGCCCCATCAGTCTGATGAGCCTGATCTGCAAGGCCATGGAACGTATTATCATGGAACTTATAAACAAAGACATTGGCAACCTTCAAACACTGGACCCCACCCAGTTTGGGTTCATGAAGGGACAATCTTGTCTCCTGGACCTGACTGACTTCTTCAAATCAGTCTCCAGAGCCGTGGACGAGGGTAAGGCAGTCCACACAGCCTATCTGGACCTCACTAAAGCTTTTGACACCATCCCCCACACTGGAATTATAGATAGACTTACTAAGCTGGGAATTAATCCCTACATCACTCGATGGGTTGCCAGCTTGCTTACTGACAGAACCCACACTGTAAAAGTAGCCGACTCCAAATCCAGCTCTAGACAAGTGACAAGTGGAGTACCTCATTGTTCAGTCCTGGGACCGCTCTTGTTTGGCATCTACTTCTCTGAAGTACAGGCCAACACTAAGGGACTCTGGCTAACAAAGTTTGCAGATGACTGCAAACTGGGAGCCATTACTGAATCCCCAAATGATGTGGATACTCTACAATAGGGCCTTACAGAAACAGATGCTTGGTGCCAGAGCCATGGGCTCAAGTTCAATGCCAAGAAATATATAGTTATCCCCTTTGGGAAAAAACATGTACCCATGAAGTACCACACAGGTGGCAGTACACTAAACACTGAAAGTGTGATAAGAGACTTAGGGACACAGGTGGACAGTGGTCTCACCTTTGATAACCACATCGCCACAACAGTCAGGAAATCCTTCTATGTGGCACACCTCATCACTAAGGGCTTCTCATCCAGGAAAAAAAAAGGAGGTCATTGTCCCACTGTACTCATCCCTCATTAGACCCATTATAGAATACAACACCCCATTTGGTATGTACCTCTCAAGATGTCTGCAACAACTGGAAAGGCCACAGAAATACCTCACTAAAAGAATCACAGACCTAAAGCAGATGCCCTATGCTGACCACCTTAAAAAACTCCAGCTATACTCTGTTGCATATCATCTACTCAGAGGCAATCTCTGCTTAACATACAAGGCCATGTGAAACCCAGAGCTGTTGGGCATACTACACTTAAAGAAATCCCAATCCCTCAGAGCCACTCGCTCCAGGGATCTAAACCTTGTCATCGCAATAAACAAAACATGCTGGAGAGATAGGTTCCTGACCCAGAGACTTCCCATACTCTGGAATAGACTGCCCAAACATGTCAAGCAGAGCACCTCTTTAGCCCTCTTCAAAAGGAACCTTGACAATTGGATGGGAGAAAGGAAATTCACCCTGGGGATCATGTCAGTCACCCTGCTAGACGGGGGTCCAAGGAAGTAAACAGTGTAGGAATAAATACCCATGGGATTGTTATGGCTAGGCTTGCATAGGCCCTAGGGCCGATAGCCTAGTACCAACCTACGAACCTATGAACTATTTCTTGGCAACCTGTTATTAATTGGATCCTAAGGTTAGGATTCGAGAAGAGAAGTATCCGAGCAGATTGGATCCGAATGGGAGAGGCAAGATTCGAAAAGTGTTTTGTTGTTTTTTGTTTCTGAACTGAGGAGGCGGGACAAATGTTATGCCTCCCAAGAAGAGCTCCAGTCATTCAGATTCAGAGACTTAGGATCTGAGAAAGATGTAGGAAGTGCATAAACTTTATGAGACTGACCTTTCAGATCTGAGGAAAGCTCGGGATCTAAAGGTGGTGCTAGGAACTTTGGATCCGAGGGAGAGCATCTGAAAACCTGTGTGGTGGTTCCGTTTTAGTTTTCTTTGTTATTTTAAAAAGGGGGGGTTGAGCCCCTAAAGGAACCATAGAAGTGGAGAAGTCAAGTTGGTCCAAAGTCCCGATCATTCAATGATCCCACCTCAGAGCTGATGCTTCATTGATTTTTATTAAATGAGATAGCAGATATTTTATTAACTGAGATAGCAGAATAGACAATCAGAAACACCCTCCAGCACCATTCAAAAAAATGAGACAATGACACATGTACCCTGATATATAGGATCATGATCCCGATGCTCATCCCTACAGAGTGTCAGCCCAAAGCTGAAGAAGGCAAGTGGTAAACAGATATCACCAAGACCGGTAAGCCACCGCAGAGACAAAAACAAGCTGCATTCTCGTCCAAGAATGGAATGGATGAACCCTTTGTTGAGAGGCAGCAAAGTTTTTACTGCACCACAGTAATAACCTCAGATGAAAAAAGCAATTAGGAAAGAACAAGGCACCAAACAAATCCGGTCAACCTGACAATCCAGAATGTGGAAGTCATATATATATATATATATATAGGTGAAGTGTGCGATAGTGTCGCTTGGGCTGGGGGTGGGTTATATATATATATATATATATATATATATATATATATATATATATATATACATATATATATATATATATACACACACACACACACACACACACATATAGCCACATGGGCTAATGAGGGAGGAAGGAACCATCAGTTAATTACAATACTAGATAAAAGAGAAAATTATAGAGATTTAAACTCCTTACAGCTCAAGATTGCGGAATCTTCCATCTTACTACGTCTGGCAGCAAATGAGATCTGAGGAATTAGAGATAGTGTAGTGCATTATAGGAAGAGGGAGGAGCTTGAGACTAGGATCTAAAGTCTGGAAAATGCTGCTGCGTCAGATCCGAAACCCATCAGTGAGGAAGAATGAAAAGGACAACATCAGATTTATGGAGCAAATCTGTACTGACACTTGTTTGATGCCCTGCTGAGGGGGGCACTTGTGTAAGTGCAGTGGACTGTCTCCAGTAGGCTGGGATGTGAGTCCTAATCTGACATCAGTCATTTTCATTTGCCAAAGCTATTACAGCAGTGTTTTTCAGAAAGGTGGGAAAAGCCTCAAAGTTATCTGGTGTGTTGTGTGGGTGTGGGTGGCTGTGTATTTGTGGGGACTGGAGGTTTGCCTTTGTAAGTGTGGTGTGAATGTTATACATTATGAAATGTGGAGATTAAGAGTAAAATTGCGCTCAGTGTAGTCCCTAGCAATTTCATCACTGCTTGATTGAGACATATACATTGCCTTGTGTTTGTCAGTTTATTGTTTGAGTGTCCTGTTTGGAGTTTAGCTGCTGGTACTCTTTCAATAAAAGTATCTGACAGGTTATACAATAAGAGAGAGAAACTGTTGTCAAAAACAAGGGGGAATGGTTCCAGGAAAGGAAGAACTCCCTCCAAAGCATAAACCAGCAGATTAAACATCTTGTAAAGTCATCTAAAGCTAATTACAAAACTAAATTAGCATCCATAGCTAATGAAAATCACAAAGCATTATTTAGCTACATCCAACGACTAAAAGGGAAGGCCCAGTTTTGTGCCCAACTAGCTGTGGATGGTAACAATTATACTGAACCTGAGGATACTGCCAACCTGCTAGCAGACAGGTTTGGCTAAAACTTCACCCCCCTGTCCCCATCAATCATACCCCATAACATACCTGTCACCAGTCATCTGCCTAGTATCTCCAGATCGCAGGTCATAGCCGTACTCTCCAAGGCCAAAAACATAGCCTCTATGGGACCAGACAACATCCCAGGCTGCTTATTAAATGGTCTAAAATAAGAATTAGCAGAACCGATGACCACGGTCTTCAATCTCAGTCTGACCACTGGCTTTGTCCCAGCTGCGTGGAAAACAGAAACTGTAATCCCCTTGCACAAAGGGGGTCCTGCAATCTAACCCTGGAAGTATAGATCCATAAGCCTAACCAGACTTATTTGCAAGGCCATGGAGAGAATCATCATAGACCTTATCAACAAGAATATAGGTGACCTTCAAACTCTTGATCTGACCCAGTTTGGCTTAGTTATGGGCAGATCTCACCTGCTAAAACTGGTGGACTTCTTTGAGAATGTCACCAAGGCTCTGGATGAAGGCAAAACAGTTCATGTCACCTATCTTGACCTAGCCAAGGCCTTTGACACAATCCCTCACTCAGGCATCATTGAGAAACTCACCCAGCTGGGGATTAACCCTTATGTCACTAGATGGGTTGCCAACTGGCTCACAAACAGAACACATACAGTCAAAATTGGGGATGCCAACTCTACTAGCATACCCGTTCTAGGCCCCCTACTGTTTGATATCTATTTTTCAGAAGCCCAGGCAAAAATAGATAGGCTACGGCTTACCAAGTTTTGCTGATGACTGCAAACTGGGTGAAATCATTGAATCCTACAAAGATGTCAACAAACTGCAAAATGGGCTTACACAGACAAATGATTGGTGTCAAAGCCACAGACTTAAACTAAAAGCAAAAAAATGCATTATCATCTCCCTCAGGAAAAGAGAACCCCCTGCTAATTACAACATTAATAATACCCCCAAGTTCAAACCCAGAAATGACAGATTTAGGAATGCAAGTTGATAGCAGCCTTAATTTTGATCATCAGGTGTCCACAGTAGTAAGGAAGGCCTTCAACTTTGCACACCTTACAAGCAAGGGTACAGCAGCCACAGCTAAGGAGGTTATAACTCCTCTGTACTCGGCTCTCATCAGACCAGTAATAGAGTACAGTGCTCCCTTTTGCATGTACCTCACCAGACATCTGCAATAACTGGAGAGACCTCAGAGGTTTTTCACCAAGAAAATTCAGGGCCTACAACACATGACCTACACAGACAGATTGAAGGCCCTATCACTTTACTCAGTATCATACAGATTGCTTATAGATGACTTGTGTCTGGCCTACAGAGCAGTCTAAGACCTTGCCTTGATGAAGCTGCTGAACATCCGCAAATCCAATGAGACAAGATTCACTCACTCCAGGGATCTTAAGCTAGCCTGCAATATTAAGAGGACATACTGGAGAGACAGCTATGTCTCCCAGAGGTTGTCACTCCTCTGGAACAAACTCCCAATTAATGTAAAACAGAGCTCCTCAATTACTTTATTTTAGTGTAACTTGGACAATTGGATGAGAAACTGTAAATTTACACTGGAGGCATGTCCCTCTTAGACAGGGGCAGCCGATGCTGATCTTAGATTCACGTGTAAACATAGACTATATATCCTGGTCTATAAGGGAACAAAGGTATAACATGGCCAGGCTTGTAGAGGCCTTAGGGCCAATAGCCTAATAACCTTCTATGATCCTATTTCGAAGCTTTCTCCAGGAGTCTGTTGCTGAGAGGATGAGAGACATGCTACAGGTATACAACTAAGACAAACTACATAAAGCAATAGTAACTAAAAGTACTAGGTAACATCAGAGGCTTGGGAGGTCATTGTTAAGAAGGAACCAAGAGCTGTTTCATTGTTATATAGAGCTTGGTATTAAATACCACAGTTCAGGTTATGCTATAACAGATAAAAATGTCAGCAGCCAGAATGCAATTCCAATCGAATATTTCACTGTGCACATTTTACGAAAGGGATAGATTGATCTAAACTCTGCATTGATGTGTGTGCGTGTGCTTTTTTTTTTTTTTTCAGAAATAATTCATGGGAAATGCTATTCAGAAGTGAAGAGCCATATATGAAGGAACAGTTTTAGTGGCATGCTAGACTGTGATTTGTTTGATGTCTGTTGCCATGCAAAGTTGGCTAATTAGTTGAATCTAGCCAAGCTGGAAATATGAGTCTGTAGCTCATTACAGGAAGAGAGATGGGAGGAGTAACTTGGCCAGGAACTGAAACTTGCAAAACTGCTCTTTATAAATTTTTTTTTTATCTCAGTAATTTGTTGATGCTTTTGCAAGCTTCTTTTCAGAGAATGTGTAGGAACATTTGTAAAACTCAGTGTAGATCAGTCATTAACACTTGATCTGCAAACTGTCAGACTTGGCAATTTCAGGTGTTCCATTCTAACTGAATGGAAGTCTAGTCTGACAACAAATAGTAGGGCTACTATTTCACACAATCTGCATTATGGGACAGATTTAGCTTTCCAAAGAATCAGGATGTCTGCCTCCATGAGGGCAGACATGAACAAAAAAAAAAAACTTAGGAATGAGTACTTATTTTGGTGCAGGCAGCTTTGGGAGGTGCAGTAATTTATGGCAAGATAAAAAAAAAAACACATGATTTTTCATGTGCCTATAGTGGGCCTTTAAAGTGCCAGTTGCTGTGTTTTAGAATCTAACATTGGGTACATCCATTCTTTCAGATTTTTAAGGGTTCTGCGAACATTCAGACTTATCACAAATCATTTGGGAATCTGGCCTTTAAACTTTCACATGAGAAATTATACCACATTTAATCATTTTCTGAGTAAATCCACTGGGACATTTTAATGATTGCCCTGACTTCTTAGCTATTACATGAAGAAATTAAGCACAATTGTTCAATTAATGCCAATAACTCCATAAACTCCACACAATTTAAAGCCTCTGTGACAGGATTATGAAATTAAGAATCCAATTTACAACATACAAACAACAGCAAATACTTACACTCTTCCTTTCAGTACTAATTACAAGAATGCTAGTCAATCAGTAAACAACTAGATAATACCATTAATGAACTGAAAAGCAGTTTTGAACTTGCCCTTGCCAGAAACATTTTAGATAATACTTTTTTTTTTTTTTTTAGATGACAGATACACATTTTCTATGTCCTAATATTTTTTGGGTGGAAAAATGCAACACTTCAGACCTGGTGAAGTTAGCAGGCTTTTGTGCCAGTCCACATGTTTATTTACCATTAATATCTCATAAGTTAATTCTTAATACACTTGACAAAGTATGCCCCAATACTTCTAATGGTCCAAATTATATCCCTGGGTATTTTTGGCATATGTAAAAATATCATCTTATATCCTTCATACCCTTTAATTGATCATTCTTTGCAGCTGTTCTTCAGGACTGGAAATGAGTTATAGTCAGCATTTTTCTAACAGATGTTGGTTAATGTGAGGTCAATAATCTTAGACCAGTCAAATTTTAATGTATAATCGATGTATAGTCACTGAAAGAATGAGATGAAATTTCCTGTATTTAGTTATTTGTATAGTTCTTTCTCTTTCCCCTGTGCCTCCCTTCTCTTCTCTGTCATTTTTGCTCTGCTACACACACAGAGGCAAAAGTGCTTTTATGCCTTTGCTCATTTACTTCTGCTATCATCCAGGCATCCATAGGGGCTTTTTGGTTGTATGCACCCTAACCCCATATTTGCAGCTGCCCTGCTCTTTATTCTGATGTAATGAGATCTTTGTGTCAAACCTATTGGCATACTCATACATCCACCTATGTTATTCCAGCTGCAATACTAGGCAGCGCTTGCTAGTTCTTGTTCTGGGTTGTGTCACTGTATCCTAAATGCAGTCTTCCAGCCTTTCCAAGATACCACAAGGGCTGCAAGATGAGCAGATCACTCCACCTAGATTGGACATGCTGACATCCACTGCTTACTCCCACAACCACCTCCTGACTCTTCCAGCAGCCAGGTTGCTATATAATGCCATCATGCCATTGCATCTAGTTGGGTTCCTATCAAGTAGTCGAACTTTTACAACTTCTAACCTCATATGGTCGAGACCATAAGTTCAAATTTGAAAAAGTTTGAGCGTTTCAATGAAAATCTCCATAAGAGGAGGTTTCCATTTTGTTCAATGGGGTGTGATCTCGGAGTTGGTATATTTAAGTAGTGGGGGGGGCATGCCCCCCTGCTTAAAACAGTTTATTTTGTTTTACGTTGTTTTTTTTTTTTATCCATAGTCGAAGTTTTGTAACTTCTAACATAATGGTTCAAACAATAACTGTTCGAAGTTATAAGACTTCGACTATGTGATATAGATGGCAGTACACTAAACACCGAGAGTATGATAAGAGACTTAGGGACACAGGTGGATAGTGGTCTCACCTTCGATAACCACATCGCCACAACACTCAGGAAATCCTTCTATGTGGCACACCTCATCACAAAGGGCTTTTCATCCAGAAAAAAGGAGGTCATTGTCCCACTGCACTCATCCCTCATTAGACCCGTTATAGAATACAATGCCCCGTTTGGTATGTACCTCTCAAGACATCTGCAACAACTGGAAAGGCCACAGAAATACATCACTAAAAGAATCACAGGCCTAAAGCAGATGCCCTACGCTGACCGCCTTAAAAAACTCCAGCTATACTCTGTCGCATATCGTCTACTCAGAGGCGATCTCTGCTTAACATACAAGGCCATGTCAAACCCAGAGCTGATGGACATGCTACACTTAAAGAAATACCAATCTCTCAGAGCCACACGCTCCAGGGATATAAACCTTGTCATCACAATAAACAAAACATGCTGGAGAGATAGGTTCCTGACCCAGAGACTCCCCAGACTCTGGAATAGATTGCTCATACATGTCAAGCAGAGTGCCTCTTTGGCCCTCTTCAAAAGGAACCTTGACGATTGGATGGGAGAAAGGAAATTCACCCCAGGAATCACATCAGTCACCCTGCTAGACAGGGGTCCAGGGAAGTAAATAATGTGGGAAGAAATAGCCAGGGAATTGTTATGGATAGGCTTGTATAGGCCCTAGGGCTGATAGCCTAGTACCAACCTATGAACCTATAAGATCCCATCTAGTTCACAGTTGGGGCTTCCACCTTGTATCCAGTGAGATGGCTGTATGCCAACTTTTGTTTTAGTATCTCTTGAAACTCTTGCTATTACTGATCTACCTTGGTATGGATTTCCAAATGGAGACCTTAAATGTTGAATCTGATTGGTTGTTTTGAGAAAATCTCATAGACTACAGGCAAGGTTCTATCTGTTCATTCTGGTTCCTTGGATACAGCCAAAGCCTTTGACACAATCCCATCCAAAGTGTTTACTGATATCCTCATAATCTTCAGGAATAATGTGCATATAATAAACTCAGTTTGAAAACAGAAAACTAGTAGAAGTAAATATATTTCCTTGGCCACAAGTTTGACATCAGATTTTTTTTTCTAATATTAAATTTCAGGCCTGTTGTCTATAAAAAAAGTCAATAAATGACTGGAAGGAGGCACAGATCATACCCCTGGGTAGTGTTAACAAGCATGCATGATTTCCCTGATGGTATTTCTTACCATGAAACCTCCAGTAAAATGAAAACAGGAAATGTT
Source organism: Protopterus annectens (assembly GCF_019279795.1). Classification (NCBI taxonomy): domain Eukaryota; kingdom Metazoa; phylum Chordata; order Ceratodontiformes; family Protopteridae; genus Protopterus; species Protopterus annectens. Next base: position 416,716,249 of record NC_056739.1, read on the forward strand.
TTCTACAGTTTGGAGCACAGCAGTGGAAACCAATATTAGTGAGTAAACCAAAGTCTTATGAGGCTAGAGCCCTGGGAGTGACCAGAGGTCATAAACAGACATGAGCGCTCTGCATTTACCAGACAGTAAGGAAAAAATTTAATGGCCTACATCATATTTTATGGGATATATCACATACAGATGTGTCAATCCTTATACTACTATACAAATCTTTTGAGGATCAGATATAAAGAAAAATAATTAAACTTGTTTTATTTATTGAAAAATCTACAGAGGCCATTTACAAGACAGATACCGGTAGTTCATAACAAATGTTTTTTTAAATTTAAGCTTCAGGCTTATCTGTATTTTCTCTAACCTGTATTTTCAGACATAATCTCTGTACAGCTTTTAGGGCCATAAATATTTGGGAATTATTTAACATCTTTTTCCTAAACTAGCTAGAACATCAAGGCAGTGGTTCATCTAAAGATACTCTTCTACATCCAAGTTTAAATAACACGCAACAAAGGGACTATTTTTGTCACTCACTGTCTATCATGACTATTGAATATATGTCCAGTGGAAGTAGCCAGTGGCATAAATAGCGGAACAAAGCCTTGACTATGGTCTAGGTGACCCAGGATCAGTTAGTAGGGCAGGTAAAGCAGGGATGCAAACTGCTTCAGTGTTTATAAAACATCCTAGGTGGCATGTTTTTAGCTCCCTGCCTACTGCTTGGTGGTAGCCTTCATTAACAAGTTCACAGAAGTGTGCACTTAAAAGGTGGAAGGTGTAGAAGGTCCCCATGGTGATGCAAGTAGTTTATCCCACTCATGGGATTGGTTTAGGAGTACAGTGAAATCACCCTCAATTGCCAGGATGCCTGTAAGGGCACAAATACCAAACACTGATGCCTGTATGATGGCTGTTCTAACTGCACTCACTCCATATAGTACTGCAGTATATTCTGTGTTATGTAGGAACAAATTAGTTGAGTCTAGTGGGTGATGGCTTAATGATCAGCAGGCATGAGTTCAGACGTGAACTAGAAAAAATAAAACTTCCAGTGGGAGTACACTGCAAGACAGCTTTAGCTGACTTTAGACATGACTGACTGCCCTAATGAGTGGCAAGTTCCTTGAATGGATTTTAAAATTCATTGTCTTTTGATAAGGCTACCACCAAGCAGTAGGCAAGAAACTGAAAGTCTTAAACTTGGTTATTTACCTATGGTCTTGTGAACAAGCAGTGTAATTTAAATTACAAATGTTTTTGTTGGTGGTGGTGGTGTTTTTTTTTATATAAAAAAGTTTATTGAAGCTGAGACAGAAGGTTATAATGATCACTGCTGTGGCAATTAAAAGATAGTTAAAGAGAAGGAAGTATGTCCCCTTATAATTACATGACTCAGAAGAACTGTGTGGTTATTTATTCATTCATTCATTCATTCATTCATTTATTCGTTCATTCAATCAATCAATCAAATCAATCATTTATTGTGTAAGGCCAACATTATCCATTTCAGCTTTATGGGGCGGACAGAGCCTCTCCCAGCACTCAGGGTACAAAAAGCAAAGAAACTAACCCTTGAATGAGTTGCAGTCCATTGCAACATATGTATGTACACTTATACATGCATGAACGAGCACACACAAACACAGAAACACACACACACACACACACACACACACACACACACACACACACACACACACACACACACACACACACCGAGTTTTGGGTAATTTGAAGGATAGTACAGTTGTGCAAGTCCTACTTACCTATAATAGTAGATGTTCAAATTCCTCACTGCCTCAATGGCATTTTGGGTTATCTGCCAAGGTAACCCAGTACTGGCCAGCTTTCAAAAGCTTTGAGTCCCCTCCCTCTCTTCAGCTGTCAAGTGAATGCTCAGGTTTTTTTGTTTCCACAATGAAGGAGAGGAAAGTACCCGAAGCCAGACTCATCTATCAAGAGTAAACTCCCAACCAATCACAATACCATATAAAAAAAAAAAACAAATGTGCACAAAATGGGGGATGGCAGCTGTGTGCTGCCACTTAAGGCAGTGAAGAATTCAAACATCTACTTCTACAGGTAAGTAGGATTTATGCAACTTTACTAAGTTCATCATTCCCACAGTCTCAGTGGCATTTTGGGTAAATTTCCAAAGCTTTCCCTAGCTGGGAAGTGGAACAATAAGGATTCGGGAGCTCCTGGAGGATGGTCCTAACAAAATCTGCTTTGGACTTGGAAAAGGAATCCAGATTGTAGTGCTTTATGAAGCTATGAACAGAGAACCAGGCTGCTGCCTGTAGAATGTTTCTAGAGTCCACCCCTTTCCAATATGCCATCAAAGGGGATAAGGCCCTAGTCGACTGAGCCTCAACCTTACTGGAAGAGATTTACCAAAACAATAGCAAGGGGATTTGCTTAGAGACTGGCTGGCCTTTCCCTTGTATAGGGAACAAGCACCTGTTCAGCTTTCCTAAAGGGCTTTCTTCTGTCAAGGTAATACCTAAGCTGCCTGTGCCCATCCAAAGTATGTAGAATCTTTTCTCCCTTGTTTTTTCTGGATCAGGATAAAACATTGGGAGACTGACGGCTTGATTTCAGATAAATCCCAAAACAGCTTTAGGCATGAATGATTGATTAGTGCATAATACAACCCTGACCTTGTGAAAAGTCACATAGGGATGGCCTAGCTTACAGCTCAGAGACCCACCTTGCAGTGTCAGAGCAATCAGTAAAAGAGTTATTCAATTAATGAATCATAAATCAGCCAGAGAGGCAAATTCAAAAGGAGATAAGGTCAATTCTTCAAGGTCAAAGCTGAGATCCAAGGGAGGAGGATTTTGCTTTCAAGGGGGTCTCACCTGCAACACTCTCTTCATAAACTGTCTGACCACAAAGAGAGATGAAAGAGGACATCCATGGGTAGGCAAGCTAAGATGGCCACACAAAATGCAATTTGACAGAAGTATATGACAATCAATTTCTAAGTAGCTCACACAAATATTTTAGAACCAGAGGGGTCAAAACCCTTTCAGGACCTCTGTTATTGACTAGATGCACCTAGAAAACCTCTTCCACTTGTAAACATAAGATTTTCTAGTTGCAGGTTTTCTTGCCTCCCTAAATACCTGCTGTACATCCTCGTGGAACAAATTACAAAAAAGTATCAAAACAGAATCATCCAGGCTGTCAGTTGCAATTGCTGTAATTTGTGGTGCACCTGCCACCCCAATGCTGTATAAGTAGATCCAGTCTGTGAGGAAATTTGTGGGAACTGCCCTGGCCAACTCCATTAAAAGGGAGAACCAACTTCGCCTGGACCAAAAGGGGGTTACCACAGTGATCTTTGGTAATTCTTTCTGAATCTTTAGAAATACCTTTGGAATCATTGGAAAGGGTGGAAATGGATACTGGAACATTCCCAACTATGAGAATGACAAAGCATCTGTCTAACAAGCATGGCTGCAAGGATGTCTCGATCAGAATTTTTCAGTTGAGTGTTTTGAAAGGGGGTGAAGAGATTTAACTGAAGTGTTCTGCAGATCTGGATCAAGTTATAGAAGGGCTCTACATGGAGCATGCACTCATGAGGGTCTGTCCAGGTTCTGCTTAGTCTGCCTGCCATTCTGTTTTGCTCTGATAGGATGCATGAGTCCAAAAGAGTCAGAGAATGCTGTAGAGTCAGTACCCAGGCCATCACTGCCAACAGGCAAAAAGGGTATGACCTTGTACCCCCTTGCTTGTTCAGGTACAACATCATGGTAGTGTTGCCTGTAATTACTAGAAGAAGACCACAATCAGTAAGTGGTGAAGAACTTTTAAGGCATGAATTACTGCTAACATCTCTTTTATGTTTGTGCACTCTAACATGTCCTAAGGACCCCACAAGCCTTGCACTTGAACTCCCATGGACACTGCTCTGCATATAAAATCTGAACAGTCCATCTGGACAGAATGGGCTGGGATCTGAACAGAGAAAATGAGTCTTGGATTGAGAGAAACTTGATCTCTCCACCACTGCAGTTCCTGTTACACAAATCCCAGTACAGGTACCTGGAAATCCAAGGGATGAAGGTGCTAGACCCAACAATTCAAGTTCCATTGAATGTTTCTCATGTGTAGTCTAGCTATTGTGAACATCATTAATGTCATGAGGCCTAGAATTTTGAGGAACTCTCTTGATGGGGCCACATCTAGTAGCAAGAAATCCAACCATCCTTTTTATTGTGTCCGTCAATTACCCCAGGAAAACAATTCATTGTTAAGAGTATTGGGAAAGACCTTTGAAGGTTCAGCTTGAAGTCCAGGTGGGAAAGGAGGGATGCAACTTTGTCTAAGGACTCCAAACACCTGGATGCAGAATCGGCACAAATCAGCAAGTTGTCTACATAAGGAGAAATGTGGATGCCTAGGGTTCTGCAATAGGCAACTTCAAGAGCCAGACACTTTGTAAACACTCAAAGTGCAGTAGATATCCCAAAGGGTAATGCAGAAAACTGATAATGTAAGCCAAATACAGTGAATTTCAATAATTTCCTGAAATCGAGAGCAAGAGCAACAGGAATATGATGCTAAGCATCCTTAAAGACCATGAAACAGTGGTCTATAAGCAATGCAATGAACTTTTACAAAAGTATTTAGACAGAACAAATCAAGAACAGGTCTCCAGAAGTGCTCCTTTTTTGGTACCAAAAAGATTCTTTGCCTTCATGTATCACAGGCACTTGTTCTATGGCCCTTTCTTCCACCGTGTGATAGTGCACTGCAGGAAATAGTCCTGTATGGCCTGGTGGGTATGGGCAAATTCCCCTTAAAGATAGAAAATTATCTATCCAATGCCAAATGTATTCTCTCCAAATTATTCTCAGAACCCATTTGCATGAGACTACTTGCAGCCAGGCTGCAGGACTGAGGGAGAGCTGGGGGGATGAGGAGGAAGGGTAGGAGTGTTGGTAGGGATGCTCTGTGACTCAGCATAGTCTTTTTTTGCAAGGGATTCTTTTTTTCAGAAAGGAACCCCTCTTGTTTAGTTCTGAAGACTTTTCCTCCTGTCAATTATTTTCAGATCCCTGATTTTTGTTTGACTGGAATTTCTATTTGTTCTGCCCTTTGAAGGAAGATGCCTTTTTGGGGGAGAACTTTGGCATATGAAACATCGTAGGTACCCCATGCATTAATTTGCCTCTATCATCCCGCTGTTTGAAAATCTGTATAACATTGGGCCCAAACACTAATTCATAACTTAAAGGTGCATTCAGGATTAAATCATCAGAGAAAGTCTGATTACATAACCAAGCATACTGTCTCAAAGCTTGTTTTGAAACCTGAGTCAAATTTAAAGCAATTTCGTTCATATAAGGCATTTGTTCTGCAGATAAGGATACAACAAAATCATCCAAACTGTACTCACAGTATGAGATAAATTTCCACATATAGCCTTGATAGTGTAACACTCTAAAGGCTAAATTACTAGAAAGAGATGTCTTTTTGCCATGAAGATCTAATCATTTCTCTCCCTTTATCAGAGGCATTGTAGTAGATGAAGCCAAGGACTTTTTATCGGAGGAGGAAGCTGGGGAGACTGCAGCTGGGTCAGCAGTCAGATAACAAAAGAGACCTGTCATATCCAGAGAGACCCCATATTTTCTCTTCTTGTTAGGGACTGGTGTCCTGGAGACAGCTTTATAGGCTCATAGGTGTTTACTAGGCTAATGAACACAGGGATTTCTTTAAACCTAGCCATGCATCCCAAACCTCTGACAAGTTCTGGTATACTTGATAAGTGTAAGCAGGGGCTTGGAAAATTAAACATTTACAAGCAGGAACCTGGGAGATGAACCATTTACAGGCTGTCTGTGTCCATTAGAGACATAGGTGCCAAGCCAGGGATGAATTTCCTGTTCCCCATCCAATTTTCCAAATTACACTTGAATTGGATTAGGGAGGAACTCTGCTTTGCATGGATGGAGAGCATGTTCTGGAAATGTGATAGTCTCTGGGATATATACCTGTTTCTCCAGCAGGTCCTTTTTATATCACAGGCAAGATTTAAGTCTTTAGAATAGGTAAGTCTGGTGCTGTTTGTTTTGCGGATCTGCAGAAGGTTCATCTGAGTGGGGTCTGTTAATGCCTTGTAGGCCAGGCATAGATCGCCCCTCAACAGCCTGTAGGAGACAGAATACAGGGATAAGGCCTTGAGATGGTCTGCATAAGATGTTACTTATGCACTGTATTCTTTTAGTGACAAACTTCTGTGGACATTCCAGCTGTTGGATATGCCTGGTTACGTACATACCAAAGGGAGCATTGTAGTGAATAACAGGTCTTATGAATGCCGAATAGTGGAACAATGACTTCCTTGGACATAGATACCACACCTTTGTTTACAAGTTGCACAGCATAGAATGATTTACTCACTACTGTAGACACGTCATGGTCAAAAGCTAGATTACTGTCTATGTCCCCCACAAGTCCCTGACTACTGGGTCAACTCTTGGGGGGTGCTGTCAATATGATAGTTACTAGGGATGAATGACTTGCCAAAGGATACTGTTATACGTTATTTGGCATTTAGTTTTAGTTATTGGCACTGACGCCAGTTATTTGTCTGTGTCTGCCCTTCCTGGAGAACAATAATGTTGGTGGGGTTTTCTATGACTGCTCCTAATTTGAATCATCTGCAAATTTAGTCAGCCAGTGGTCATTAATATTGGCCTTAACTTCATAGAAGTAAATGCCAAAAAGGAGCGTCCCAGAACCAATCCCTGAAGGACTCCACTTGTGACTGGCCTCTTTATAGAGATGGACTCCCCAGTTCTAACTTCCTGGGTCCTGTCTTTGAGGCAGCTGGATATCCACCAGGTGATGTAAGGGTTTATACCTAACCTCTTGAGTTTGTCAACAATGCCCAAGTGGAATATTGTGTCAAATGCCTTGACCACATCAAGGTACGCAGTATGAACCATTTTGCCATCATCCACTGTTTTGGTGACCTACTCAAAGAAGTCCACCAGGCTGACTAGGCATGACCTTCCCTTGATGAAAATAAATTGGGCTGGGTACAGGGTCTGAAGGCTTTCTGTGTCATTATTGATCACTTCCATAATAATTCCTTCCAAGGCTTTACACATGAGACCAGTGAGTCTTATAGGTCTGTAGTTTCCAGGGTCTGTACATGGCCCATCTTTGTGAAGGGGGGGGTGACTGTTGCAGGTTCTCCCTTCATGAGGCACAAAGCCTGTGTGGAGGCTACAGTTAAAATAGAAATTCAAGGATAAGGCCTTCAGATGGTCTGCATAAGATGTTACTTATGCACTGTATTCTTTTGGTGACAAACTTCTGTGGACATTCCAACTGTTGGATATGCCTGGTTAGGTACATACCAAAGGGGGTATTGTAGTGAATAACAGGTCTTACGAATGCCAAATACAGTGGAACAATGACTTTCTTGGACTTAGATGCCATACCTTTGTTTATAAGTTGCGCAATATAAAATTATTTCCTCACTACTTTAGACATGTGATGGTCAAAGGCTAGATTACTATCTATGTATGTCCAAAAGTCCCTGACTACTGGGTCAACTTTAAGGTGTGTGTTGTCAATATGATAGTTACCAGCGATGGACGACTTCCTGAAGGATACTATTATGCATTTCTTGGCATTTAGTTTTAGTCCTTGGCTCTGACACCAGCTATTTGTCTATGCCAGCCCTTTCTGCAGAACATTTGTGTCAGTGTGGGACACAATGACAGCTCCTAATTTGCAATCATCTACAAATTTAGTCAGCCAAAGACCACTGACATTGGCCTCGACTTCAGAGAAGTAAATTCCAAAAAGGAGTGGTCCAAGGACTGACCCCCAAGGGTCTCCACTTGTGACTGGCATCTTTGTAGAGGTAGACTCCCCAATTCTAACTACTCAGGTCCTGTCTGTGAGCCATTTGGCTATACACATACAAGTTTGTACCTAACCTCTTGAGTTTGTCAACAATGCCCGAGTGGAGGTACTGTATCAAATGCCTTAGCCAGGTCAAGGTAAGCACTGCAAACCATTTTGCCCTCATCCATTGCTTTGGTGACCTTCTCAAAGAAGTCCACCAGGTTGAGTAGGCATGATCTGCCCTTGACAAAACCAAACTGGATTGGGTCCAGTGACCGGAGGTTTACTATATCACTACTGATCATTTCCATGATAATTCTTTCCATGGCTTTACATATAAGATTAGTGAGACTTATGGTTCTGTAGTTTCCTGGGTCTGTAGATGACCCACCTTTGTGCAGAGGGATGACTGTTGCTACTCTCCATTCATGAGGCATGAAGTCTGTTTGGAGGCTATAGTGAAACAGCAATTCCAGAGGCCCTAATAGGTCATGTTTCATGCTAATTAGAAGGCATCCTGGGATATTGTCTGGGCCCACTGATGCAGTGTTCCTGGCCTTAGACAGAGTATTAAGGACCTGTTCCCTACTGATAGCAGGGAGAATTATACTTATGGTATTTCCTGAGGAAAGGTTGAGGGGGAGAGAGGGGTAAAGTTGGAGCTGAACATATCAACAATAGGTTTGATATATCTTCTGGCTCAGTATAGGTGGCTCCATTTTCAATGAGCTCTGCACACAATTATGTATTGCCTTTGAGGTTATGGACATAGCTAAAGAATGCCTTCTGGATGACCTTGGCATGGGAGGCCAAATTCAACTCAAATTTGGCTTTGGTAGACTTTATTTGTCCTCTGAGATGTTTGTTTAGTTTGATGAGAGTGCTTTTAACCTACTGGGTGCTGCACCTCCTATTTTTTGCCATGATTTTCTTCCTTCTGTTATACAGCCTATTGACTTTGTGACTTTACCAGGGTGGCTTGTTGTTTGAGTTAGTTTTGTACTTCTTCCTGGTGGGTACAGCTGCCTCTATGCAGCTATTAACATGCTTGTACATGATTTCTGTGAACAATTCTGCATAGGTAGCAGTGTTCTCAGGGTTTATGGGGACTTGAAATTTTGCCAGGTTATCACTTAGTAGCATTATTTTATTCCTTCTGTTATGCAGTCTATTGATGTTGTGATTCCACCTGGGTGGCGTGTTTTTTGAGTTAGTTCTGTGCTTCTTCCTGGTGAATACAGCTGATTCTATGCAGCAATTAACATGCTTGTAAAGGGTTTCTGTGAACAGTTCCATGTAGGCAGCAGTGTTTTCTGGGTTTATGGGAGCTTCAAATTTTGCCAGGTAATCACTTAATAATAAGTTAGTCTTATAGTAGTTCCTGAATATTCCAGAGTTAACTGGGCTTCCAGGTTTTATTTTTATTTGAAAGGAGACCACTTTGTGGTTTCACCTTACCAGAGAAGACATTACACTAGGGGGTATGCAGTGCTCTCCCACATTAGTGAGGACCAGATCCAGAATGTTTGCACCCCTGGTTGGTGGACTGACAGTCTGGTCCAGAGAGTTTGTACTAACAAATCCAGGAATCTATGTACTGGTACATTTACTGTCATATATGATTTCCATTTAATAGTGGGGTAATTAAAGTTACCCATGAGAATGGTATTTGGTTGGATGGTGAGTGTTTCCAATTAAGTTTAAATACATATTAAAAGTTTCCTGTGACATAGAGAGAGGCCTGCACCTTGCAAGGAAGTGGTATGGGATTTTGCCTCCGGTGATTTGAATGTGGAAAAGCTCAAGTGCATTGTCCTGCTTGACAGTCTTGAGGTATATATATTTATTTTTTATGTAAATCAAGACACCTCCACCTTTAGTCCCTGTCTACATAGAAGCTGGTCTAAATGTGTGGAAGGCATGATAGCCTTGCACTGCTGATGTTCTTTCCATGGCTCTACACCATGTCTCAGTGACCACACAGATGTCAACATTCTTTAGGGTGAGGACAGTTTGTAGGGAGAGGAGTTTTTTGTTTAGACTCCTAGCAGTGAGCAGTAACACCTTTATATTTCCTTGGTTTGATTTACTATATCTGAATTACTTTCAGTTTGCCATTGCCTAAAAAAGGAACTATGGGGGGGGGGGGTTGCTAATATTCGAAAACCCAGAGGAAAGTGGTGTAGGCCATCCTGTGCAAAGAATCGTAGTCTGTTGACCATCTCCTCCATGCTAAAAAAAATTGCACCCCCTTAAAAGACACCAGAAACCAAGCCACTTTTTTAAGTCAGTCATCTTCTGTTCGTATTCTGGCATCATCCTTGGAGAAGGTAAAATGCTGCTCAATGCTAGGCTCATACCAGCCTTAGACACATATTCCAACTGCTCCATGATGTCTCTCTTCATATCCATGGCAACAGCATGGGAACTACAGATTTCAGAACCACAGGAAATATTTTAAAACAATATTGCAGGACAGTCTCAAATAAATACAGAAAATATCTAAACTAATATTTACTATATTCCTATCTATATCTAAGAGATATCACTGTACCCCAGTTACTTACCATTAGCAAGGCAAATGCAGATGAGTGGATGTTCTTGCTAGGTCCAAGACAAGATACAAAAATGCACAGACTTTCTCTCTGAAAGAGCTTTTAAATTAATATTCAACATTACTACTGGGTTAGCTCGGATGGCATCATTCTTTGTCACCTGACTTCAGTTCCCAGGCTAACAGAAACTTAACAAAACGTAACATTTCTATGTGAAAAATACGCATCTGTCAGATATTTGCTCAGAACTTGAAGTTGTAAAGCAATTAAACACCTTTACATTTGAAACCTGGTAATTATTTCTGTTTCAAGACACTAGGAAAACCTCTAGCTCTAGACATTGTGTCTGCTTGCTGCACTGAAATTGAGATAACACAATCACAAAACACTTGGATTCCAATTTATTTTATTGAAGTTTTGCAAGTTAACTCTGTATGTTCCAGCTGTTACTATTAAAATATACATTTGCACAGGCATATAGTCTATATACATTTCTGTTCTTTTCCTATAGGGTATACTGTGGTTACATTCTTGAAGCTCAGTACATAACATACAGTTCAACAAACACTTCTGCACCAGTAGTTTAATATACACATAGCATATAGTTCTCCTACATTTGTAAGACAAGCATACGAATCATATTAATATTCACAAATGACATATGATTATTTACAAAATTCCAGACAGCAGGGCTGGCAGTGTCATATTTATATATAAATCATAATATTTTCAAGTTACATATAATTATTTACAAAATTCCAGATAGCTGGACTGGCAGTATTTCCCTGGTGTCATACTGGTGATCAGTAATCTCCAGGAAAATAATGTTCCTGTGCTCCTGCTCTCACCAGAAGTAAAACAGAAGCACTAATACCAAGATGACTACTGGTAGGCAGAATGTGGGCTTTCTAATAATTGGTGGTCTTGGAGTAGACATAAATTTTAAAGGTAAGATGGAAAAATGGGTTAATATTCTAACAGCTGTAGTGTGCACTAAGAAGTTAGATATGAAAGGGAGGGCAACTTAAGCTTTAGCTATCTAAGTGGAGAGACACTTATTTTAAAAGAGCAAGATAGATTGGAAGGGGTTCTCTGGAACACAGTGGGATGGCCAATAAAGTTAAATAGCTGAAGTGAAGTGATCTCACAAAATGATAATTTTGTGCTTACTGACAACAGCCTATGAAAGAGGAGAGGGAAGGAAATAGGTGGTCAAATTAACATAAGGGGAAGACAACTAGAAAGGCAGCTGACTTTAAAAACACAACAGCTCCACAATGGGAGGGTGGAGGAAAACTTAATTTCTGTGTGACTCACAAGAGACACAGTTGTGGTCTCTTTCCTAATTTAAATATGCAATTGAAAGCAGAATACATGTAAATCACAGTGTAAAGAAAACAAATCACAATATACACAACAGAAGAAGGCAATGAAGCAACACAAAATACAAAAAAGCAAAACCGTTCTCTCACAGCAAGCTGTGGCAGAGCTTATAAACATCTTCCGAGGCAGGTAAGTGAGGGAGGATAGCCACAGAATTGGGAATCTCATCCTCTATAAGGTCATATACCCTGCCTAGCTCTGGGGTAGTTCCTTACTACTCCCAAGCAAAAAATCACTAAATCCAGTAATTATCTGTGCAAAAGTGAACAGTGACTTGAGATCAGGTTCACTTTCTGCGAAATGACTATTGTCCTCATCAGATTTCTCATCATCCTCTGAAACAAAAAAAAGGTCTCCAGTCAAAACAGAACTAGAGCCATGTATGGGAACACAACCATCAGAATTAACTGTCTGCGGAATATTCTTAGCCAAGGAAACCATGTCAGCCTTATAAACAGCTATAATCTGATAATCAGCTGTATGATGAAGCTTCTGTTTCTTTTTCTTGTGAGCTTCACTACTTGATAAAATATCTGGGGACCACATATTATGTCTGGCAAGGGGTCTTATGATGGACTACTTCTGCACCTAAAGGGTTTATTTCTTCCATACCTGCTCCAGATACTGGAACAGTCCTGGAGGATGTCTCTAAACCCTGTTCCATAGTGACCATCAAAGCTACATAAGAAGAAGACAGGACAAAAGGTTAGTTGTCTGTGGGCAAAGAAGTAGCCCTGACAGAATTCCTAAATGTAGGCTGAGGCATATTTTTATTTATTTTTTTTCTTTGGAGGTGCAACCATATTTGATGGGGGTTACAGGAGTTAGGATCCATCAGTTCAGGGGAGATAACACCAACCAGAATAATAAACTGCCAGTACTGGATAATGTCCTACAATAAGCAATTAAAAGTTTCTGGTAATAAATATTTCCCCATACAACTAAGTTCTGCCAAACTGTCATATTAATACAAAAAAACAGTTTGAAGTGTGTTCAGAATTCTTTTACAGCTGACATAAGTTAAAGAATTTATAGTACACAGAGTCTGCCCACTTCACCGAAAATGCATTTCACTGAAAACCCATTTCGTCGAATTCCATTTCGTCGAAAATGGTATATAGCCCCTGCCCCACTACAGTTCGACCCTGGAGTGAGAATATAAAGTTAGGGGGGTGTGGGAGGCACAGCCCCCCACATAATTGCAGTGTATTCACTATTATATACTTGTGTATCCATTAAAAATACATTGAAACATATAAAATCAGTAAAACGTAGTTGCAAAATGTGGGAGGTATGCCTAATGTAATTTGACCAAAAGCAATAGACCCATATACACACACATATTTTTTTGCTTTTCTTTAAATGTCACAGAAAGCTGTGATACTACATTTAAGTCATCTTAATATTATATAAAGTAGTATAACTAACCGATGTTGCACGTCATCAAGTCTTTATTTTGGTAATAAGATGAAAGTAGCTATTTTTTATTTAATGATACCATGTGTTCTCATATACATTCACAAGTTTCACTAAGAATGTCCAACTATGGGCATCTAAAAAGATGGCAACCCTAATAGTTGACTCCATATTTTGTATTACGGTCCATTTGTAAGTGGTATTTTCTATATTTGCAACAGTTTTATAAAAAGTAGTGTTAATCTTGTAGACAGAATTACTGATTCATCATACTCACAGATTATGGTTGTGATGAAGTACAATTATGCTGCATATATAATAAACCATGGGGTAGCAATGAAATAGAAGTGGGAACATATAATGTATAAGGGCATTTTTGCCTCAGTTTAAAAAATCTACTAACAAAAATTCAAGAACAGTTGGTTGTGTTGTTTTTTGGGTATTTATGACAACATCAACTTTTCAGAAAGTCGAATGTCATATGGTCAAGACCAGATCTACTTTGCTTGTTCAAAAATACATTATGTCGAACAAACGAAGTAGATGCCAACTTCAGCAAAAGTGCATTTCAACAAAAGTGCACTTTCACTGAAGCCTAGTTGCTGGATCGGCTGACTGAAAAAAAAAAAAAAACAAAACATAGAAAACATGTTGGGGCTGTGCCCCCCACACCCCCACTACTTAAATATACCACCTCCGAGATCACACTACAGCTAAGAAAATTAAATATTCCCATTCTGCGCTGTATTGTGATCTCCATAATTTGTTTTTGAAATGTTGGTACTTCGAACAACTGGTCTCGACCAAGTGGGTTTCGAAGTACTGAAACTTCGTACAAACAAAGTAGACCTGGTCAAGACCATATGTTCGACTTTCAGAAAGTCAAAAACAGCAAAATGTCAAAATCACCCTTGCACTCTCCACAGCTCCTGCAAATTTATATATACCACCTTTGAGATTGCACTACAGTGGGGAAAACAGTGAATTCACAGATCCCCAATGTACCTCTTATCTCCATACGTATGCTTCAGCTTTTCAGAATGTGAAACATGGTCTTGGCCATATGAAATTCAACTTTCTGAAGAGTTGATCATCTGAAGGGGACCCTTTTTTGTACTGTGCTTATAAAATAATTTTGAGCAAAAATAAAAAAGGCATTAACACATTTCTCCAACATTCAGGATAAAAAAAATCTTTCTACTGCTGCGGACAGTGGTCTGGTGAGTAGCAGAACAAGTTCTTTGAAGTATTGATCAACACCTCTTGGATTGCAGTGCTAACTTTAACACATCAGAAAGAATGTGGAGAAAGGTCTGTTAGTGCACATATTGTTGGACTGCAAAATGTCAATCCTTATAAGGCCTGCAATTTATGCAATCTATCTGTTTTGTTTGGCTGCAGTTGTAGAATTGGTCTGTATTGTTTAAAACAGGCTTTGAGAGAATTGTATATGATGGCCATTCAGGAATAAAATGAAAGCACTCCTGCTACAGAAGGCATATAAAATGACTGTGACTCAGACTGCAGCCATTCTATCTCAATGGATTAGGAAGACAACATAACTTCTTTATGTCTAGCATGATTCATATAAAGAGGACTTGAAGTGGATTCCGTGAAGAAAAAAAGAAAACACTAAAACAAGATCACATTAATATGTCAAGCCTTATGTCAGCCATTTTGACATTTTGTGGAAAAACAGTACATTTTTAAAAGAGTTTCTAGAGTTAATTTCATGCATCAAAATGGCTCAAAAATGCAATGAAAAAACTTTTTTTTTAGTTCCAGGGTGGAGTTTTCCTTTAAACTGACCGGCCTTAGCTCATCCACAGGATTTGTGCTTCCTATATTGAGAATAGTTTTCTTAAACAAGAGTGGCCCCTCTACAGACCAAAGTAATTATAGGCTCATCAGCCTCGCCAGCCTTGTATGTTAAGCCATTGAACTTATAGCAGAACTCATTTATGTAGACATAGGCAACTTAATGGATCTAGACCTCAGTCAGTTTGGTTTTGTGAAGGATTGGTCCTGTTTCCTGAATCTAGTGAACTTTTTTGAAAAGGTTACAAAGATTCTGGACAGTGGTTACTGTGTGCATGCTCCTTATCTTGACTTGGCCAAGGCCTTTGCTGCTATCAACCATGCTGGTTTTATTGAAAAATTAGAAACTTAATGTAAATCCCTACACTGTCTGTTTCTGTGCAAATTGGCCATCCAGCAGATCCAAAGATGTAAAAGTCTATGGTGTCATCTTTGTATGTAAAATTGTAACTATTCACGTGGATCAGTACTGGGCCCACCACTGGCTGGCATTTATTTTGCAGACTTTCAAGTCAATATCCCAGAAGTGCGGTTGACCAAGTTTGCCAATGACTGCAAGATGGACATTATTGTGTACTCATCCACTGATACTAAACATCTCCAACAAGGCCTGGAATATGCACACACCTGGCATACTGAAAACCAAGTCAAGCTAATGCAAAAAAGTACAGCACAGCAATAAATATTTATGGGACATCAGTGAGAATGAGACTCTGAGACACACACGATATTTGCAAATGATATATCAAGTTTTAATACCCATAAGAATTTTTCCATATTAAAACCTTAATTACATAGCTATTCTCTCTTTGTCTCTCTCTCTCTCTCTCTCTCTCTCTGTATGTGTGTGTTTATCTTTACACAAACCCACACAAGACAAGATGGAACAATCTTAAACTTAAAGCAAGAAAGTTAGGCATTAAACAGTAACATAAGCCCAGCCTACCCTACAAAGTATTTACAAATATGTACATTATAAGACAAATCAGAGATGACCCAGAGAAGACTAGTCACTCTAACCCACTGTAACAAAGAAGAGCACATTTTCTTTTCTTTTCTTTTCTCATTACCAGGCAGGAGGAAATCACTGGATCACGAGTTTACTACAGATGAAGTTATCTGACTGTACTGTAGAGATTTTTCTGTTTCTGACAAAAAATAGAGTATAAATTGCTATTAAACATTATTTTATTGCAGTTTAATATGCTAATTTTGAACACTGGTTTGGCACATTGGTTGCTTTGATGTTTGGACTCTGTGTACTATGCCCCCCACACACCCCCCAATGTGGGGGGTTTGTGCCCCCCACACACCCCTAACTTTATATTCTCACTCCAGTGTTGCACTGCAGTGGGGCAGGGGCTATATTCCATTTTCGACCAAATGGAATTCAACCAAATGAGCTTTCAGTGAATGGGCTGCCTGAAATCATTTTCGACCAAATGTAATTCGACCAAAAGCAGTAGACCCGTGTGTGTGTGTGTGTGTGTGTGTGTGTGTGTGTGTGTGTGTGTGTGTGTGTGTATATCTATATATATATATATATATATATATATATATATATTCTTTTTTTTTCCCTTGTAAAATATCAAGATATGCCTTCTTCATGATACCCCGGGGCCAGAACTGTCAAAATAAGTACTGCTCTGAAGAAAGAGGAAAGTAGTAAACCTATCAGCTAGGTGCACTGATACTGTTTCTCTTCCCCTCTTCAATAGATATGGTCTTGGCCATATGACATTTCAAAACAGGGTCTATATTAGAACACCGAACTTTCAAAATTTCGAGTGTTCTAATATTGACCTATTTTCAGCGAATGCTGAAATTATCTAAGAAACAGAAAACCAAATTTTTTCCTAGGGAAAGAATTTGTTTGTCTGTTTCTGTTGCTGCGGTATTTTCAGCACTGTGGTGGAAAGTTATGAGTTGGGTTCAGGTAAGTGTGCGACTGTGTGGACATGAGGGTTAGGGCGGCTTAGGTGAGTTAGGGTTAGGGTGCGGGTCAGGTAAGTGTGCAATTGTGTGGATGTGAGGGTTAGGGTAGGGTAGGTGAGTTAGGGCGCGGGTGAGGTGACTGTGCGATAGTGACGGACCTTAGGGTTGGGGTTTGGGTTAAGGTAAGTGGCTAGTTAGTGGTATATGTATAGTTTAGTGTAGGGTTAGGTGTAAGAGTTTAGGTGTATGTGTGTGGATTGCTGCTTGTTTGGTGTGCTTGTGTTGTGTGTATGTGTTTTAGAACAGCAAATTTTTTCCCTAGGAAAAATTTGCTGTTCTGTATATTCTATGTTTTAAATTTTCTATTAATAGGGTTCGATATTAGAGCACTCGAAATTTTGAAAGTTCAGTGTTCTAATATAGACTCACAAAACATTATCTTCATATACAATTCTGCCGACATCAGTAGGACTAATTGTCTTTGCAAGATTGTGGGCAGTACCCAATGGGGAGAACTCCAATTACTTGCATCTGCTAAGGTTGTGTTTTACTCACAATCAGCCTGGAATTACATTCTTGAAACCATCATGAATTCTGAGGAACTTCAAGAAATCACTCAAACGTCTTATTTCTAGAGAGAATAAATGTAAATTCTTTAGAAAAAGTGTTGGATTTCTGCCACATTAGCTATATTTCCTGTTGTGGTAAACCACATCTTATCCATTCTCTTTTATTTTCTTGCAGGATATATGGTGGGATCTAATTTATTGTAATTTTGCAAAGTTATTGTCTGTCTGCTACATGCCTTTACACATTAGTGCAAGAAATGCAGCAACATGTATTCTTATCTTCCCACCGCATACTAGGAGGTTGTGTTATATTGTTATTAAATGCACCTTAGATATTATGTTGCCTCTGCAGCTGTTTGTTACCTTGTTTGTGTCCGATTATCATTTAGTCAGGTTTGCCATCATTACTTTATAACATTTACATGATGTAGCAAAACACAAAAGCTCTTAGCTTCCCTTAAGGACTCCTCTCGAACCTCTTGTAAGAACAAATACAAAAACAAACGAAGCAGAGTCCAAACTGGCCGTAATCTTTTATTATAAAACGTAAGCGCTCTCAGGTTAAAAAACCCTTCATAAGACAACTTCACATAATCATGACAGTCTTTAAATGTTAAAACATTTCTAAAAGCAACCAATTACTTTCTATACTTGAACCGCCTTTTCTTTGCCTCTGCTGCTGAGAACCCACCTGGGTTAAATAGTTCTGTGTCTTTAAAACCAGCCTTAAAGAAAAAGCGGGTCAAGTATAGAAAGTAATTGGTTACTTTTAGAAATATTTTAACATTTAAAGACTGTCATGATTATGTGAAGTTTGTCTGATGAAGGGATTTTTAACCTGAGAGCGCTTACGTTTTATAATAAAAGATTACGGCCAGTTTGGACTCTGCTTTGTTTGTTTTTAACATTTACATGATGTGCATGTCCTCAAGCTTTATTGTATTACTCTTTTATTGTCAGTCTGAATCATTTTATTATTCTATTCTGCTTTAGTGTGTGATAGTTTCAATTATGTCATGTTTATCCTTCCTTTCTACATAAAACACAATCACTGCACATCCGATTGTGTTGCTGTGCAGAAACGAATGATAAAGGTGACACAATTCATATCTGAAAAAGATCCTCAGACCTTTTCATTTACCCAGTACACAAATTTAGATGCATTAGAGAATGCAGAAAAATTGGCTAATACATTGGCTATATCCTTGGGACAAGAATACATGATATTATTATGAATGAGCTCAGTGCATTGATTTCCTTACTTTCCTGAGAGAATTGAGCAAAGATTTATAGTTTGCTGTGGTATCACTACAGATCTTATCCTTGCACTCTGCTTTTCATTATTTATTTATTTATTTACTTTCAGTTTGATGAACGGGGAAGTCCACTGAGCCAGGAAGAGACAGTTTTCAATGGAGGCCCGGGGAGAAAAGCTCCAATGAACAATTACAAGCATACACAAAGCAGTACAATCATCTAAATCAGGCTGAGAATACAGCATAATACATATGAGGTATAATACAATCATGCAAAGAAATACAAATAATAGGACATTGCTGGAAATTTTGCATGTACAAAGTTAGATACATTTACTGATATAAGAAAATCTAACAAGGTTAGCCAAGGAGCAACAGAAGACTGTCCAGTATTGGTTTAATGGAATGCAGTAATAGACAAAGTAATGGTATGAGAAGTAGGTGTAGCACGGGATGGAGATGAGAGTAACTAGATGGGGAAGTTATGTTGGAGAGTGGCATGGGCATGTCCATTTTGAAGACAGGTGGGAGAACAACAGAGATTTGAAGTTGGTATGGTTTGGAGTGTTGTGAAGGGAGGGAGGGAGAGAGTTCTATAGTTCAGATATGGAGTAGGATAGCAGGAGGTAGCTAGGGGGTCATCAGGGTTTGTAGATTTGTAGGAGGTTTTGGTTTTCTGATCTGAGTGAGAAGTTAGGAATATAGGGGGTTAAGGCGGTAGCGAGAGAGGTGCAGCCGGAAGGTTTGAAGATGAGCTTGTGGACAGCGGTGAGTTTGAGGAAGTTCAGGTAATTAGGTAGTTTGAGCCACTGCACAGTATGAAGACAGTAGCAATGGTGGGATGAGTTTTTTGAATTGGTGGAAAATTTGCTTATTTTACTGTAGCAGGATTCTAACTTGGATTGTAGAAAGAGTTGGAGATTGGTTAGCAGAGGAGCGCCATGTATGAGAGAGAGGAGAAGTAGGAGGAGGCTAGGGTTTTTCTGGTGAAGGGGGTGAGGTAGCAGTTGTGTCTGAACAGGGGTCCTAGTTTTTGGTGGGTTATTTTAATGATAGTTTGGATATGGGTGTCAAATTATAGATGTTCATCAATGATGGCACTGAACAGTTTAGTATCTGATACAATTTTGATAGGGACATTATTCTGGCTGGGTATAGAGAAGGAGGTTTTGTCGATAGGGGAGTTTCTAGAGGGAGAAAAGATCATCAGTTTAGTTTTAGTTGCGTTTAGGGCCAGGTGATTGTTTTGCATCCAGGCTTCCGGTTTTAGAGAAGGCTGATTGGATTTTTAGAAGTAGGTCGGAGGGGGAGTACGCTGAGCAGATGATTGCTGAATCGTCAGCATAATGGACTAGTGAAGAATCAGGGATGGTGTGGTGATAGTTATTGATAAATACATTGAAGGGTAAAGGGTCTAGAACAGAACCTTGGGGCACACCAGTGGGGGGGGGGTGTAGGAAGGGAGAGGTTGAGGATTTCCATTGTATGACTTGTTGTCATTCAGCCTTTGTAGCTAGAGAACCAGGCTGTGGTGGAAGTAGAGAGGTTGAGAGAGGGGAGCTGAGATAGGAGTAAGGGGTGGGAGATGGTGTCAAAAGCTTTGGATATGTCTAGGAACAGGGTAGATACGAATTTGCCAGAGTCATGTGCTTGGTTAATGGTCTCAAAAAAGGAAAGGAAAGGAAAGGAGGGCAATCATGGTACTATGGCCGGGGCACAAGCCGTGTTGAGTGGGGGTGGGAAGGTTATTGTGTGTTAGGTATGGCATTAGTTGTGAATGGATACATTTTTTCCAGGATTTTAGAGAGTGGGGAAAGGACGGCAATAGGCCTGAAATTGGTAGTGTCAGTGTTTTTACCTCCCTTATGGAGTGGGATGATGTATGCATGTCGCCAGATAGAATGGGACATAGGATTCTTGGATGGATCTGTTTAAGATGGAAATGGAAAAGGCAATGTTATCAGCAGATATTTTGAGAAAGGCTGATAGGAGACTATCAGGTGCATTGCATTATGGTTTACATTGGAGGAGTAGTTTTTTTATTGTACTCGTGGGGATGGGTTTTAGGTTCAAGGGGGAGGAAGGAGGTATGAGATCAGAGGGATGGGGGCAGCTGGGGTTGGGACTGGTGGGGGAGGGAAGGAGTAGGAGAATTTAGCTATACAATCTACACAGAAGGAGTTGAATAGGGTGGCAGTTTCAAGATCAGTGAGGTTGGGGTATTGCAGAATTTTCTAGGGTTGGTTGAGGGTTCGGAATGAAGTTTGGAGTAGTATGCTTTGCAGTCTCATTATTAGTTTTTCTAATAATGCTCAGAAATTAATTACTGGCATGTTTCAGTGTCATACTAAGGTAGGGTTATGGAGATTTCTTACAACTTTTATTATTTTCCTTCTTTTGTTATACAGTTTATTAATACAGGAGTTTCATCGGAGGGTATTAATTTGGAATTTACTAAGTTTAGGCTGGATAGGTACTCATTTCATGGTGGAGTGATACCACGAAGCCTGACAGAGAAGTTGACTGATTTGTAGTCAGATTTAACTAGGGATGAAGGGATGCAGGGTAGGGTACAGGTGGGTCTAGTCTGATGAGGGCTAAGTTAAGAATATCGGAACCTCTAGTGAGTGGATTTACAGTTTGCCTCAATAAGTTGATATTAACAAAGTCTTACAAAAAGAACATATGTATCCTTTTTTTGGGGGTGTAAGTGTGCTACTCTGTGCTTGGGTAATCCAAGTCCCCTAGCAAGAAGTAATTTAGTCTGATATTTATTGCCTTAGTGACATTATGGTGATTTTCATGATCTTTGGGTGACAGTCATGGGGTTCTACAGGCTAAAGTGTTTTGTGTCCATTTGCCTTGAATATAAGTGGGGGTTTTAGTGGTTCATTTTCTAGACAGACAAATACGACTGTGCTTGAGTTGAAGAAGGTCCTTAAGTTCTGACATCTTTCTGTTTAGGTTCCTTCCTAGCACTGAATAATGCCACAATGATGTTGGCTGAATTTGTTTTTGAGTTTGCTATGTTATAAGGTCTAGCACATGTACCCTGACTAAAATGATACTATGGGGACAACAAAGGCTATAACCAATATGTGACAGCTGTGGTATGAAAGGTGTAAGCCATCCATGGAGAAATATTAAGTCTTATCCACCATCTCATCCCAGCCTAAGACATACAGAATCACCTTAGAATAACACCAACTTCTTAGCCAATTGTTGATGTGTGCATCTGAAAACTGACTTGTTTCTTACAGAACATCTTGAATTGTTTAACTATCTACTTTGAATCAGGGAGCCTCATAATTGCCTCATAATTTCTCCATAGCAGCACCACCACCAAAGCAGCAGAACAACTACACTACACCCTCAAAAAAAACACAACACACCTGAACAGTCAGACAGTCAGTGTCAGGCAGTCCATTGGTGACTCCATAGTCAGACACACTGACGTCCCCGCCACCAGACTGGAGTGGAGAGGGGAGGGAGTAACTGCTGTCAGCAGGCTGGAATCAGCGCCAGCCCATAGCACTCAGGCACTCAGGTCAGCAGCAGTACAAATACCACTCAGTCATGTCCCACGCTGTGTAAACGCACTGAGAGACGTCTCCTCCTGGACTACATGAAAGAGACATTGAGAGAGCTCTCTGATTATGTAGCCAGGCCAGGGCTGAACCTTGAGTGAGCAGCATCCTTACCTCTACCTTGATGCAATAATACAGAGATATGATGATATTAACAATTGGCTTAAACTCTGACAATGTCATTCCCAGAAGTCTCAATCTCAAAATGCACGACCTTTGAGGGCCCTTCTCGATGGGAGAACATACAGTAAAGAACTTCTCAAGCCGCACTCTTCACTCTAAAGACTAGTGTGTCTCTCCTTTAAGGCCCCCTCAATCGGAAAACAGTACTCAATTCAATACGAATGCTGCTAATGCCTTCTACCAGCACCTGCAGGCTGCATGGATAAAGCAAATCCCAAAAAAAAACAACTTGTACCAAGGCAGGCCCAGTCTGTCTCCTGGGCCCCAGCAAAAATCTCTACAACAAAAGGAAGGAGGAAGCTACTACAAGATAGAGCAAAAAAAAAAAGATACACCACCAGAGATCAACTAAAAAACCTAAAATCTCTTAAAATCAATCAAAGCAAAATTTGAGAAAGAAAATAATTCAGAAAAGAAGAAAGAGAAAATCATAAGGCCTTTTCATTATATTAGAAACCTAAGGGAGAAAACTCCAGATATGCTCAAACCAGAAAAAAAAATGATGACTAGTTAACTTTACAGACATTACCAACATACTGGCTGACAGGTTCAGTGCAAACTTCCTCCCCCTCCCAAAAGAAAATATCTATACCAAGCTCCCCGACCCCTCACCATCTCTCCCAGCATGAAAAAGGGAACTGCTCAACATCTCTACTAAAAAACACAGCATCCATGGGTGTGATGGTGTCCCCGCTGTGTGTGCCACACACTCGAATTAGAAGCACACAGCTAACAGCTGTTTAATAATTAATCAGAGTAGTCTGGATAGTGCAGCCGTGGGTAGGGCGCGAACTGCCACTGTGGTCCCACTTCAACAGGCGCGGGACATCCCATCCCTAAACCACCCGGGCATTAGCTTGACAAGCCTTATCTGCAAAAGCATCCATGGAGATCATAAGGATCATCTCATAAAATAAGAGACAGGGGAATTTGACAGATTTGGATGCAACAAGGCATTGAACTTTCAGATCATGCTTCTTAAACCTTTTAAACTTGTCAAACTTTTCAACCGATGCCAAACAGTCGAAAGGCAAAGACAGGTCCATACAGCCTACCTCGACTGAGGGAAAGGATACAATACCCACTCGGGGTATCATTAATAAAAATCGGCAAATGTTAACCCATGGTATCATTGAAAAACTCATTACCGACTGGCTGAGTGACAGAACCACAGGAGGTCAGAGGCTGGGTGCCTAAAACCAACACAGGGGGGCCTCCCACAAGGCTGTCTATCACAGGGCTCAGTCCTGGGCAGAGCAAATGTTTACTTTCTCCAAGTAAGCAATTCCACAGGACAAGGAGGGTTAAAGTTGACAAAACACAGGCTGACTGGGCACCTTAGTCACAGGGTCAACAGACCTTAGTCACAAGGTCAGAAGGGTCCGGATAACTGGCCTTGTTCAAGAGAAATCTTGGCCAATGAATGGGAGATCAGAGATACCCCAGGTTACCCCCTGTCACTGCACTACCAGAGGCACAGCAAAATAATATGAACCTATATCTCCTATCAAGTATAGAGGAATTCTCAGCTAAAAACGAAAAAAGAGGAATTATCAGTAGGCCAGTTAAACATTAGCCCATAAATTTAGTGTATCCATACAAGAAATATCCTATAGTATAAACTTTGAATAATTGAGGAAGAATTCCAGCTATCTGCTCTTGTGAAGCAGGTGAATGAATCTATATCATAAAAAAGGCTTCATTTTCACTAGATGAGTGAGGAGAAAGTATTTTCTTTCCTTACTTTTTACCCTCTTAAATGTTTGGTGGTACCTATTAAAATGTACACTTCTGTGTTGCTTGAGCAAATTGATATAATTCCAGTGAAGGTATTGACATATTTCTTCCTCCTCAGCACTATAAATTTCTCCAAAGTGATATTCCTGTAGAACCTCCTCTCAAATAATGCAAGAAGCATCAGCCGCTCTTTCCTCCCTCCCCAACTCAGCCCCCTCCTGCATCCAAGCCACTAACAAAACTCTGGTCAACAGCAGCATTAACAGGCACTCTACCTCTGTGCCAATGGGACATCTTAATGAGGGTGCACTTTGCAGTCACAGGAACTGGATTTCTGTTGCTGTAGACTTCAAGTGCAACATATGTACTATCATCAGCCTTGGGCCCAAGATTCCACTAAATAGCAAGCATTACATAACAGAACATTAATAAATCAGCAGGGGATGATAATGAGTCTAAATCTATACAAGTACTGTATCCAGCCTGACAGTGGTGCCCTTCCCTCTTCCATGCTGTCATTTCAGGATATGGCTACTGCCTCCATGTAACAAATAAAACAAATTTCCTCCCTAAATAGGAGAACCAATATGCAGCCACTCAGATATCTTTCCCCCATTAACCCCTGCAGCATTTAGCCAATGATCAAACCTGGGAGATAAGTGACATGTTCAAGAATAAAGCCTCTGGGTCAACAGGCTTGCCTTGGCAACCAGAATGGTAAGCTGGTCACAGCTGGTTGAAGCCAGTGTATATGCAAGATGGAAAAATAGCAGTAACTCCTAGGATAGTTAGTGGCTTTTCCCAACAGCATGAATCCAGAATGATAGACATTTCTGGAGGAAGCATTAAAGAATGAACTTGTTTAGTTCTTAAGTGTTAGAATTTCTACAAGAAACAAGGATGCATTATTTTAAGCTTTCTGTATTTACAGAAGACCCTAGCAACCTTGTGTATAAGTGAACACTTCAGCACTATTGTATCCTGGATGACTCTGTCTTGGGAAGGCAACTTATTCCTTTCTGTGCCATGAGATGTTGACTAAATGGGACCCACCCCCTTCCACCACTAATGATGACAGCACCCTAAGCCTTGTATGCCCCTAACTAGGAAGTGCATAAAGAAGATGACTGTAGAAAACAATAGATGTACATAAGTCATTCAGATCAGCAGAAAGGTGGGCCATTAGATACCTATCTGATCTTTCCACCTCATGTTGGCATTTGAGTCAAGGGTTGTCACACTAATCAAGCACCTATGAACATATTCAGGTCTTCCAAGACAAAATAGGCAAAATGGTATTAGTTTGGAAACACTTGATTTGAGAAAGTCATAAGTAACGTCTAGATTTCTTTACAAGTCTAACCACTGTGCCTGAGCTTAACAAGCCATAAAAATAAAATCCATATCTACTGCATTACTGAGTATTTAAATGCTTGTTAATGCACTGACATACTACATATTGCAAAGAAACTCATTAGAAATTAAATGTGCTTATTTTCCATATGGCAATAAAGTGACATGCTACAAAAATAGGTCAAAGTAAGCCCCACTCCCACCAGTTCAAGTAATTATGCTGTAGTGCCTTGTCATGTAAGCTGACATGCTTAGATACAGATAGACACCAGTGCAGCAGTATCACTGGAGCTTCAGGCATAATGACAAAAATAAGAATTCCACACCCTTCCCCTCCATATAATGTAGAGCTCAGCAAGTGTTTTAGGCTGCATCGGATGAATGCAAACTCAGAGTCTCAAGTCCCCGATACTCAGCCTGTCGCAAAAAAACTGCATGAAAACAGCACCCCTTCAAACTCCACTAAATTATATATCAACTCTGTGGTTGCACTATAAGGGGATGGGGGCAAACACCCGGAAATGGCACATACAGCCTGCACAATTACTTAACAATGCTTTTCAATAGAAATGCCGACACTGTCAGAGAATCAAGCTTCAAGGAGCTGAGGCTCAAGGAATTAGCATTCATCGATCAGTAGTGTAATGATAGAAAGCAAGACAAACCAGCTTCTGTGCATGATGAGACAACATTTTGTTTCTTTTTCAACCAGTCACTTTACAGGTCTTGCCTGTCTGGGAGAGTTTTAGAATGACCGGTAGTTCTTTGTTTTTTGGATTTTATCTTTATCTTCTGAAAGTGTTAGCAAACTTGTATATTAATTACATTAATTAGAATGGACATAATTGTTCCTGCCTTTTTTTGCTTCTTTTTTCTAGCTCAGCCAGTGCTGACTTAAGTCTCCACATTTTCCGATCATATTGTTCACCTTAGCTCTTCATACTTGGTGGTCATACTCTTGGATGCCCTTTTATCACACATATAGGTTCAAGAGACACATCACAATGGAAACAGCAGAGCTGGGCTGTCACATATCATTTGCTGTTTGAGATCATTATTATTATTATTATTATATGTACTGAGGGTCTTTCCAAATCCATGGTATGACATCACCTTAAACCCGTGTAGCTCCCACTGTATTTCATTGTAGTAGTAATAGACTGTAGTTTTCCATTACACCACAAGGTGGAGCTCTGTTTCAGGGATATAAAAGACAATTTCGAAAGTGAAAGAGGATACTGGTAGCTGAAGGGAAAAAGGGCCTTGCAGCATGACTGGATTTTCTTTTCTAGTGCTTTGGGACAGGGAAGTGAAGTAGCAGATTGTGTCTGTCTGTTGCTGAAATCCTGGATGATGGTATTTTGTGGAATCAGGAGAGAAGTCTGAAACCAGTAATTCCATGCCTGCATATGTTTCAGCAAGAAAAGGAGTTCCTTTGAGCCTAGTACAGAGAAGCCATAGATGATTACCAGAGTTCGGGCAGGTGATTTTTCTACTTCTCTCATCAGAGGAACCATGGTGCCTGGTCACTAGGATTTCTCGACAGAGTGGTGAGAGGCTCTGGTTGTCATTTTAAATTTTTATAAGATTGTGGATCCCCCCAAATGCTTTGCGGATTACAAATAACTGGGATCTATATGAGCTCCAATTTGGGCCCCATCATGCCGGCAGCAAGACTGTAAGTAGTCACTGGCCAGTGAATAGGGTATAATAGAGTGTTTCATAGTTGGTCTATCTAGAATTGATCAATGGGGTTGAGGGTGTCAGTACTGCTCAATGATATTGCATTTTCTCATATTTGTATTGTTGCATTATAAATCTTCATTGTTCAATGACATTGTATTTTGCTCGTGTTAGTACAGCTGCTTTCAAGAATTTTGCTGCTCAATGACATTGTATTTTCTCATATCTGTATTTTTGTATTATAACTCTTTTATTGTTAATGCCATTGCATTTTTTCCCGTGGTTGTATTGCTGCATTACATTGATATTGCCTTCTTTGTGTATGTTTGAATGTCAAGACCTTCTTCTGTTGAGCTCTGGGGAAGAGGGCGAATGTATGTTTTCATTGCATGCATATCTCACCTTGCCTTATTGCTAACTGGTGCACTGTTGAAATAATTTGTTTGTGGTTGTGCTATTGCTTTTTAAACTAGATGTGTCACCTAGAACAAAATCTGTCATTCTTGCCACCTTGGTGTTTGGGCCTATAGGGGTGTCACCAGAGTCAGGTAGTAAGGAACCCATATCTAATTCAGCTACACCTGCAGGTGCGCTACATTTGGGAGCTTGTCCGGGATAGGTTCTACTGGCCATGCATGAAGCAAGATGTCGAGGATTATTGTCGTACATGTCTTTGTTGCATTCAGAGAAAGACTCTGCTGACCAGAGCTGCCTTGTTGGGTCAAATGGAAAGTAGTGGACCCATGGAACTGGTCTGTATAGATTTTCTGTGCATTGAACCGGATGAAGGCAGAATCAGTAATGTGCTGGTGGTGACAGACCACTATGCCAGACATGCTCGAGCATTTCCCACTAACGATCAGAAAGCTATTACAGTGGCAAAACTACTAGTTGAGAAGTTCTTTGTACACTATGGCCTGCCAAAAATGATACACTCTGATCAAGGATGTGATTTTGAGAGCAAGCTTGTCCATGAACTACTCACTCTGTTGGGAGTCCAAAAAAGCCGCACCACTCCTTATCATACTCAAGGGGATCCTCAGCCTGAGAGTTTCAACAGAACTTTACTAGACATGTTGGGGACACTATCTGCTGAAAAGAAGAGTCAATGGAGTAGACATGTAGCCACAGTGGTGCATGCTTACAACAGTACTAAAAATGATGCTACAGGATTCTTGCCTTACTTCCTAATGTTTGGAAGAGAAGCTCGTCTTCCTGTTGACGTCACTTTTGGAGTCACAGCTGATGATACACCAGTGCGATCTCATGGCAGTTATGTGGAGAGACTCAAGAAGAACCTCAGACAGGCTTACGAGCTTGCTGAAAAATCAACAGGACAAAGACATGAGTGAAACAAGGTTAACAATGACAAAAAAATAAAGATGCATGACTTGCAGTCAGGGGACAGAGTTATTTTGAGAAATTTGGGACTACAAGGAAAGCATAAACTTGCTGACCACTGGGGATCTGAGATTTACATAACTTGTTCTCAGCTACCTAATATCCCTGTCTACCAAGTTTGCCTTGAGGGGAAAGAAGGACCTATTAAAACCTGGAACCGCAACAACTTAATGCCTTTGGCAAAATCAGTGCAGTTCATGAATCCATAACCTAGAATGGCTCAGCAGAAGCCTAACTCAAGGCGATCCAGAAGGCTAAGGCGAAGAGGAACTATCCTTTCCAATGTTCAAGAGCCTATGCTTCCTCCTGCTGAAGGAGAGAAGGACCGTGATATGACTGGGGTTTCAGTGGGCTTTTTTATGAGGATGTTCAGGACCCTGTGGGCTGTAATCTCAATGTAAATGCACCGGAATTTGTTCCTTGTCATTTTGAGCAGCCCAGACCTAATAATAGCCTAAGTAATGTTTCTGTACCTCTTGCAGAACCTGATGCTGATGGAGGCCCTGCTATGCAAACTTCAGAAAATAGTGCTGAGGATAGTCATACCGTTATGGAAAATGAAAGTGAAGTTATACAAGAGGAGGTCTTAGAAGTAGACAATATGCCTACTGAAGAACTGGACACTGAATGCGATGTGAGTGACAAACCTTCTGAGCAAAATTCCTTAGCTGTTTCTTCCAAACCAAAACTGCAGAGACTGATTCGGTCTCCACAGAGACTTGCATATAACAATTTGGGACATAGTACACAGGAACCTGTGACCACAGCTCATCAGAGAGTCTGCACCCATAATCCCTATGCCTCCTACTCCAGTGGTGACACCTCATGCCAAGTTAAGCATAAGGCTGATTACCCTTGGTGGAATGTACCTTTTGAATGCAAAAATATTGTTCAGTTCTTGGGGGGGACCCAAGATTTTCAAGTGGGGGGAGAGTGTAGCTCCCACTGTATTTCACTGTAGAAGTAATAGACTGTAATTTTCCATTACACCACAAGGTGGAGCTCTGTTTCAGGGATATAAAGGACAATTTCGAAAGTGAAAGAGGAGACTGGCAGCTAAAGGGAAAAAGGGCATTGCAGCATGACTGGATTTTCTTTTCTAGTGCTTTGGGACAGTAGCAGATTGTATCTGTCTGTTGCTGAAATCCTGGATGATGGTATTTTGTGGAATCAGGACAGAAGTCTGAAAAAAGAAGTTATGTACTCACCATAACATTCCATCTGAGTAGTTGCACTTCATTTGTCTTCAACCTGTGGGTTACGGATCCGTATCTTATCCGAGCCGACAACTCTTACTAGCATCAGCTCCAAGCTCTAAACTCCTCCCCTTACCCATAATACACCTCCACTGCCTTCCATCCCCAGATTGAGTTTGATGAACCTTATACTGAGAACCCGGCCTGAAAATTTTACTTGTGACCTATACTGCAGCCCATAGGCTGATTATATGCCAAGGTCCGGGGGAAGGAGGGAGGGATGGTTGAAGACAAATGAAGTACAACTACTCAGATGGAACATTATGGTGAGTACATAACTTCTTTATCTGAAGTAGTCTACTTCATTTGGTCTTCAACCTGTGGGACAGAGTCCACAGCTACTAAACTTCTGGGAGGCCCTCATGGAAGGATATTCCGGAGCACCGCGGAACCAAAGGATACTCTCCTTCTGGAAG
Organism: Protopterus annectens; assembly: GCF_019279795.1. NCBI lineage: Eukaryota > Metazoa > Chordata > Ceratodontiformes > Protopteridae > Protopterus > Protopterus annectens. The sequence goes on from NC_056739.1 coordinate 416,746,672, forward strand.
TCAAATCTAATTTATAATGAGAAATAAATGTATGAGATGGGGACCAAGTAGCTGCAGAACAAATATCATCCAAAGAAACTCTAGACCAAAAGGCTGCAGACGTAGCCATGGACCTAGTGGAATGAGCTTTCACCTGACCTGGAGTAGACATGCCTCTGTCCTTATAGACCTGCAGGATGCATGAAGAAATCCATCTAGTTATAGTGACCTTGGAGACAGGTTTCCCCAAAAAGGGTTTATAGAAGGATACAAACAATTGATCAGATTTACAAAAATTTTTTGTCCTGTGTAAATAGAACCATAACTGTCTATGAACATCCAACATGCGAAGTTTGTATTCCATCTTGTTAGTAAAATTAGGAAAGAACACATGCAAATTGATGGTCTGTTTGATATTGACTGGTGATGCCACCTTAGGAAGAAAGGATGGATTGGTTCGAAGAGAAACCCTGGTGATACCACCTTAGGAAGAAAGGATGGATTGGTTCAAAGTGAAACCCTATCTTTGTGAAACATCATGTAAGGAATTTTGATGGACAAGGCCTGTAATTCTGAAACCCTTTTTGCAGATATAATAGCTACCAGGAAAGCTGTTTTCCAAGATAAAAATTTCAGATCTGCAGTTGCGGCAGACTCGAAAGGTGGAGCGACCAAAGCTTGAAGAACCATAGTAGGGTCCCATGGGGGGAACAGGATCTTTGACCAGGGGGCGTAACAAAAAAGTGCCTTTGATAAAAGCTTTACATAGTCTGGAAGAGGCTAGAGAGGCAGAATTCTCGACCACATGAAAATGAGAGATGGCAGCCAAATGGACTTTGACAGTAGAAGAACTAGCTCCATGTTGAAAAATATCAGCTAGAAAATCAAGAATGGTGGAAATAAGAGCCACAAAAGGGTCTAAACTCCTTTGAGAGGCCCAAAAGGAAAAGCGTTTCCACTTGCTGCGATAAACCTTCCTGGATGAAGACTTATGAGCAGCCACCAAAATAGATCTAACTGAGGAGGATAATCCAGGAGTCCAAGCAATCATGGGAACTGGAGCAGCCAAGCTGTGAGCTTCAGGCTGTCCAGATTCGGATGAGGCACCCCGAAGGGTGTGAAATTAAATCCTGAATGGGATCTAGGATCCAAGGCGGAGCCAGAAGGTGAGACCAAAGGAAGGGAAACCATACCTGGCGAGGCCAGAACGGGGCAATGAGGATCAGTCTGCTCCCCAGTCGATGAGCTTTCTGTAGAAACCTTGCAATGAGAGGTACTGGCGAGTAAGCATACAGAAGACCGGGAAGCCAAGCCTGAACTAGAGCATCTCTAGGGAACACCCCCGGCAGGGGGTTCAGAGTGAAACACTTGCTGCACTTCGCGTTGTAAGGATATGCGAAGAGATCGCAGCAAGGTTGACCCCACTCAATGAAGATCTGTTCCGCTACTGACAGATTCAGAGACCACTCGTAAAGCATCAGAATGGTCTGACTTAGCCTGTCCGCTAGGATGTTGGACCTTCCCAAAATGTGCGTTGCGATGAGAAAGCGACTGGTGGAGATCTCCCCTTCCCACACTATTATGGCCTCACGACAAAGGGGGTAAGATCTGGTCCCTCCCAGTTTGTTGATATACTAGACCACTGACATGTTGTCTGACTGAATACCAATCACCCCCAGAGGAAGAAAAGCATAAAGGGCCTGCAATGCTAGAAGGACCACCCTCTTCTAGGACATTTATGTGCAAGCTGATCTCTATGGGGGACCACTGGCCTTGGACTGTCCTGCCCGTACAATGCCCCCCCACCCAAGTTGGGAGGCATCCGTGGTCACTGTGGTTTGGGCTGAGGCTGCAACAAAAGGTCACCCCTTCAAAATGTCCGGAGAGCACATCCACCATATTAGGGACAACTGACAGACTCAACTGAGTTGAACTGGATATGTCAATGGTGGCTCCAACAGGGACCACTGTACAGCCAGAGTCCATTGTAGAATTCTCATGTGTAACCGAGCACATGGGAGAAGAGTTATGGTCGCCGCCATCGAGCCTAAGGCCCTCAACACTGATTCGGCCATAGGGAGATGAGAATGGTAGATCAGGGAGACATGCATCCTCAGGTTTTGAACTCTTTCCGAGGTCAGGAATATTTTGCAATGAAGAGTATCTATCCTGGCATTAATGTAGTCTATCACCTGTACAGGATCTAGGAGAGATTTGGATGCATTGATTTTGATCCCCAAATGCAAGGCAAGAGTCAGGAAATAATCCCTGGTTTGGGAGAGTAGATGCCTTGTGGGAGCAGTGAGGAGCCAATCGTCCAGGTATGGATAGACCTGAACCCCTGAAGTCTCAGGTGAGACGCTACCACTGCCATCACTTTGGTAAACACCCTGAGGGCTGTGGTGAGACAAAAGGGTAGGGCTCAAAATTGGTAATGATTAACTCCTAGCAGGAAGCGGAGGAACCTCCTGGAGCTTCTGTGCATTTTTATGTGATAGTAAGCATCCTGGAGGTCTAACGAGCACATCCAGTCGCTCTCTTGCAGGTACGGCATGATGGACTGTAATGTGACCATCCGGAACTTCTCTTTGGCAACTGACAGGTTCAGGGTAGAGAGGTCCAGAATGGGCCTTAAGTCCCCCATTTTCTTTGGCACCAAAAAGAACCTGGAGTAGAAGCCGGATCCAGACTGATCTGGTGGGACGGTTGCAATGGCTCGTTTTCCTAGCAGCTTGGAAATTTCCTGTGCTGCTGCCTCCCTTTGCAAGGGTGGTATGTCCGGGAGGTATCTGGGAGATTTGAGGGAACCCACGAAGGGAATAGAGTATCCTCTGGATATGATTTGAAGCACCCAATGGTCCATTGTTATGGACTCCCATGCCACTAGGTGCCAGGACAATCATCCCCCGACTGCCTCCAGAGTAGAGCAGTCAAGCAACCCCTCAGGGTTGCTGCCTGGGTCTGACCAAGAAAGGTTCTTGGGACCCAAAGTTCCTTGGACCCCCTCTGCTTCAGGGCCGGCATCCATTCTATCCCCCTCTGCCTCTGGGGGAAAAAGAGCCCTGAGTGTCCCGGGAAAGCTGTGACTTCCAGAACCACATCTTCTTTTGCCCTCTCTGGTTCCAGGAAAAGGACCTTTGAGGGTTAGAGAAGTGGATCCTGATGGCAGACAGTGTCTTCCCATCCTTCTCACTCTGGACTAATGTCTCTTTAACGGTATTACCAAAGAGTGTAGAGCCATCATAAGGGTCATTGGCAATGGATGCCTTGAAGGGTTCGGAATATTGACATAACCTGAGCCAGGCGTTGCACCTCATGGACACGCCGGACCCAGCCGCCCTAGCCGCTCCTTCTGTAGCATTTGAAAGGAGTCACATGGACATGTTAGATACTGCTTTTAGAGTGGCCATCCTCATGGAGAAAGAAGCCTTGTCCTCCTGCGACATGGACTTGGGGGGGAGACTCCTCCAGATTCTTTACCAGGTCACATTGGAGTCTGGTGACATGGGCCAGGTAGTTCAGTGCCCCAATCGAAAAGGTAGCTGAAGCATAAACCCGCTTCCCTAGGCGGTCCATCATCCATGATTCTCAGTCAGGAGGATGGACCGAGGAACTCTCCTGAGCAAGTTCCTTCTTAGTGGCTGCTGCTACCACCATGGCGTCTATGGGGGAGCCCTTGTTCCATGCTGGTCTGCCTATGGGGTAAGGCTTAAGATCTTTACCGGTCTTTTTGGGATAGGTTCCATGGTGTCTGGTTCCTTCCATGCCTGCAAGGTGACCAGATCCACTAAAGTATCCATGGGAGGGGACACCCAGGAAAAAGATGGGCCCATGCCAAAAGCCTCCAGGAGCACAGACTCATCAGAAGAAAGTTTAGGGGCAGACCAACCTCCCCTTTGGTGCAGGATTTCCATGATGTCTCCAAAGGAAACATCCTTGGGAGATGATCTAGGGGAACCTTCTCCATCATCCAAGTCCATGTCTTGGGTGAGGGACTCGGGGCAGTCCAAGTGCCTCCTCTTGCATGTATGCTTGCGAGGTACCTCTCTGTTGGGGCTCTGCGGGGAGAGCTCGCAAGCCACCTGTTCCTCGGGGGAATCATCTTGGGCTCTTCGAGTACGGGCTGTCCCTCTGGTAAAACAATGGGGACCGCAGACAGAGCAGAGAGGGTCTGGGTGGTGTCTGAGGGAGCAGTCAGGGGTCACGATCCAGTGGAGAACCCTTTCTACCAAGTCGAACTCCGAAGTAGAGCGAACCTCCTGAGAAACCAATAAAGAGGCCAGTCTCCCTGGGTCCAACGAGAGAATCAGAGCCAGGCCCAAGGTGGATGGAACTTAGAGGGAGGTAACCTAGCCCAACAAAGTCGGGGCCGAAGAAAAAGGGTCCACTCTCTCAGTTCTAACACCCAAGCTCCAGCTTCGAGAGCAGCTCGGATCCGAGCTGGTCAGATCCGATATGCTCCAGGCAGCTGTCGGAATCGAGGAAGCAGGTACCGTCAGCGTCAAACCCCTGCCCAAAGCCAACCTCGGATCTGAATACTCCAAACCCAAAGGTCGGATCGGAGAAGGAGATATAAGTTGGAAAAAAGGAAACAAGCTCCCCCCTCCTGATGGAGGGGGGGGCTGGCTAGACCCCCATATGGATCTGGGTACAGATAAACCTCCTCATCATTTTATCCAGATCAATGTCAGACAAGGACTGGGTGGACCACGACGAGCCCAGGGTCGGGGCACCGAGGCCTGGGGAGCTGGACGTGTCTCCTCCAGCTCTGGGGAGAACCTCGGAGATCAGAGCTGAGGGGAGTCACAAATTCGTGATGTCTTCCTAGGTGAATCGAGGTCCGGAGACCTCTTTCTCTTTGCCCTTGCCTTCAACTCTCTCTCTCTCTCTCTCTCTACCTCTTTTCTGCTCTGCTACCAAAGGCTTTGGTACAGGAGGTTGAGTCCCAGCCTGGGAGGGAGGAGAAGCCAGAGGAACAGAGATAGGAGAGGCGGCCACAGCAGCCACTGTGACCAAAGCTGGAGACGAGGAAACAGATTCTGAAGAGGGAAGAAGGCCTTTGAGGGCCAACTTGACCTTCCTATCTTTAATGGCACGGGGGGGTTGAAGCCCGCACATATGCTGCAGTCCACACTCAGATGGGCCATGCCCAAGCACAAAACCCACAGAGTGTAGCCATCCACAGGGGATAATTTATGGCAATGCTTGAAAACAAGTTTTTCAGCTATACTATTTCAGTAGAAAGATAACCTAAGAAAAGAGAGGCAGTTTCTTTCTAACTGGCACACACATACCCACTCACCACACTCGTACACAGAAAACCCTGGGAGGGGAAGCTACAATCTACACAACAGTACAAACTACTCTAACTAACCTAAAACTATTACTCAACGCACCAAGCGAGGGGAGGAAAAAGGGGACCTATACTTACACTATCTAACAAATACTGAAGAGAAAAACACTCAAAAAAGGTTTTACCCACTTGACTAAGTTGGAGCTCAAGAGGCACGATGCATAAGCCATTCGTGGCAAATGAGATCTGGGGATGGAAGGCAGTGGAGGTGTACTATGGGTAAGGGGAGGAGTTTAGAGCTCGGAGCTGATGCTAGTAAGAGTTGCCGGCTTGGATCCAATAGGGATCCGTAACCTACAGATTGAAGACCAAATGAAGTAAACTACTTCAGATCCAGTAGTTTCATGCCCGCATATGATTCAGCAAGAAAAGGAGTTCCTTTGGGCCTAGTACAGAGAAGCCATAGATGATTACCAGAGTTCTGGCAGGTGATTTTTCTACTTTTCTTATCAGAGGAACCACGGTGCCTGGTCACTAGGATTTCTCGACAGAGTGGTGAGAGGCTCTGGCTGTCATTTTATATTTTTATAAGATTGTGGATCCCCCCCCCCAAATGCTTTGTGGATTACAAATAACTGGGATCCATATGAGCTCCAACTTGGGCCCTATCATGCTGGCAGCAAGATTGTAAGTAGTCACTGGCCAGTGAACAGAGTATAATACAGTGTTTCATAGTTGGTCTGTTTAGAATTGATCAAGGGGGTTGAGGGTGTCAGTACTGCTCAATGACATTGCATTTTCTCATATTTGTATTGTTGCATTATAAATCTTCATTGTTCAATGATATTGCATTTTCTCATATTTGTATTGTGGCACTATAAATCTTTATTGTTCAATGACATTGTATTTTGCTCGTGTTAGTACTGCTGCTTTCAAGAATGTTGCTGCTCAATGACATTGTATTTTCTCATATCTGTATTGTTGTATTATAACTCTTTTATTGTTGACATTGCATTTTTTCCCACATTTGTATTGCTGCATTATAAAGCTTTACTGCTCATTGATATTGCCTTCTTTGTGCATGTTTGAATGTCAAGACCTTTTTCTGTTGAGTTCTGGGGAAGAGGGTGAATGTATGTTTTCATTGCATGCATATCTCACCTTGCCTTATTGCTAACTGGTGCACTGTTGAAATAATTTGTTTGTGGTTGTGCTATTGCTTTTTAAACTAGACGTGTCACCTAGAATAAAATCTGTTATTCTTGTCACCTTTGTGTGTTGGGCCTATAGGGGTGTCACCAGAGTCAGGTAGAAAGGAACCCATATCTAATTCAGCTACACCTGCGGGTGCGCTACACCTGTCTCACCAACCATATCTTTCTGCAGCTCCCAGTTTCCACAAGGGAGCTTAGTGTTTCCAGTCCCCTAGAAATGCAACCCTCATCAATCCCCCAGAGAAAGGCAAACAGGCATAGCTTATTCATTCCTGCCACTTTCCAGTCTGTACTTCAGTGCCTAGGCAGTTGGTAACACCCTTTGGTCATCTGGATCATTGTCAGGGCTTCATCCAATTATACCAAGGAGATGATATGCTCCTCTTTTGCCAGCCAGTGCAACTGAGGCATCACCTGTACAGTATACCCAGGCCTACCTTTCACATATGTACCATAACCAGCATGCTTACAGGTTAACTGGATTGCCATATTCTGCTCTCACCAGAGAGGGCACTCTCATCCCATGGAGAATAAATGGAAAAACAGCTACGCATGATAGTCACATAAACAGCATACTTGGGATATTTCTAGTTACAGTGTAATAACATCAAGAGCAAAGGAAATCTGAGATAATCTCAAAGCTCTCTATCTGTATTCAGTCTCTTACAGACTACTGAGAGGTGATCTATGCCTGGCACACAAAGCATCCCTGGATCCCACTCTGATGAACCTTTTACACATCCAGAAAACAAACAGTATCAGAACTACTAGATCTAAAGACCTAAACTTTGCAACATAAATAGAACATGCAGGCGAGACGGATACATATCTCAGAGAATTCCCATTCTCTGAAATACGCTCCTCATCCAAGTGAAACGAAGTCCCACCCTAACCCCTTTTAAGAGTTAACTCAGACCATTGGAAAGGAAATCGAAAATTCACCCCTGGTGTCAGTAAATCATGTCATAACCAACAATCACCCTCTTTATAATCTTTTAAAACATATAACTTGCAGGACACATAAGCTTATAAAGGCCCTAATCCTATGACAGCACATTAAGTGATCGATAGCTAAAATTTTCCTATTATTTCATATATTTTGTGGATTACAAAGAGCACAACTTTTTGGTGAAAACAAAGAGACATCAGTTAACATCATACAATGTTAAATTGAACAAAGAATATAAAATATGAACTCAATAGTTTGCATCTGTTGAAATCCTGTCACTTTAAAAGATTACAGTTCAACTATGTTCACTTCCAAAGGAGATTGCAAATTATGTGTGTTTCTTGAGGTTCTTTTGTCTGCAGACGTATGTTGAATTACTGAGCACACAGAACAAAATCATTATTACTTTCTTATAATAACTCTTTTGATCCATTTAAGCTGTTTTGTTTTCAGTTTTTGTTTCACATGCTCAGACATTCACAAATGTTATTTCTGTTCAGTCATACTGCTCTGGTAATAATTCCAAAGACATGCATCTGGAGCATTTCTCCCCGGGCCTCCGCTGAAAACAGGCTCTGTGGAACCTAGTCGGACATTCCCGGTCAACAAATGTTAAATAAAAAAAATAAAAAATAAAATAAGATAATCAGGAAGGTTGAGGACAGTGGGATATGGAAGAAAGCAAGTCTGGTTTAAGGTGCAGCAGTGCTAGAGATGACAGTGGGGCCCTGTACTGAATTACCAACTTGAATGGTAAAGTGTGAGTCAGCAATGGGGTTTAAGGGTATCTGTAATAACTGGAAGAAAAAATGAACCACGGCAAAAGACTAATAGGCCATGCATAGGAGACACAATGCACCTGAACTTTTCTTCTGTCAACATCTTTTCTTACATACTTATTTTCAGTTATGTTGCACACTAGACGTTTAACTATCTACAGGAGTGGTTGCCATCACTGAGTTACATCAGTAACAAACAACATTGTCTGTTCTGAACAGAGTCCATAGCCCACTATGATGTGTAAATGTTTACACTATTTGTATTTTGAACAGTACTATAAAATTGTAAGGTCTGATTCCTTTGCAGTCTGTACATAATACATTCCTTCCTAACCAGTACAGCTGAATAAAAATATCCTGTATAGGTTCATAGGTTCATAGGTATGTACTAGGCTATCTGCCTGAAGGCATTTATAAGCCTAGCCAGAATGTGTTGGCTTTCACCACCCCCTTAGATTAGTTCCCTGTGCCTCTGTCCAGCACAGCCACTGAAGTGATCCTCAGGGTAAACTTTCTGTTTCCCATCCACTCATCAAGGTTTCTTTTGAAGAGTGTTAGCGAGGAGCTCTGCCTAATGTAGATTGGAATCTTGTTCCAAAGCATGGGAAGTCTCTGGAACAGGAATCTATCCCCCAGCATGTCCTATTTATTGTTGTGGTGAGGTTTAGATCCCTAGAGTGTGTAGCTCGAGGGGATAAGGTTTTCTTTAGGTGGAGCATGTCCATCAATTCTGGGTTGGACATGGCCTTGTATGTCAGGCAGAGATCACCTCTGAGTAGGCAGTATGCAACCGAGTACAGCTGGAGTTTCTTCAGTCGAGCTGCTTAGGGCATCTGTTTGAGGCCAGTGATCCTCTTGGTGAGGTACTTCTGTGGTCTTTCCAGCTGTTGCAGGTGTCTTGTAAGGTACATCCCAAATGGGGCGTTGTACTCTATGATGGGTCTGATGAGTGATGAGTAGAGGGGCACAATGACCTCTTTTGATCTGGATGCGAATCCTTTCGTGATTATGTGGGCCATGTAGAAGGATTTTCTAACCACTTTGGCAATGTGATTATCAAAGGTGAGATTACTATCTACTTGGGTCCCCAGATCCCTTATTACGTTTTCTGTATTTAGGGGACTACCACCTATGTGGTAGTTTGTGGGTACTATGTTTTTTTCCAAAGGGGATGACTATGACTTTTTGGCATTTAGCTTGCAGCCATGATTTTGACACCAGGTATCCGTCTCAGTGAGACCCTTTTGGAGGATGTCTGTGTCAGCCAGAGAGTCAATTATAACCCCTAGTTTGCAGTCGTCTGCGAAATTGGTCAACCATAGTCCTCCTGTGCTTGCCTGTACCTCTGAGAAGTTTATGTCGAACAGGAGGTGTCCTAGGACTGAGCCCTGGGGAACGCCACTTGTAACCGGTTTAGAGTCGGACCTAGCTCCCGCAACTCTTACCATGTGGGTTCTGTCCATGAGCCAGTTGGCAAACCATCTTGTGACGTAGGGGTTTATGTTCAGGCTGGTGAGCTTGTCTATAATACTAGAATGGGGAATGGTGTCGAAGGCCTTTGCGAGGTTTAGGTAGGCTGTGTGTACCATCTTTCCCTCATCTATAGCCTTGGTAACTGTCTCAAAGACGTCCACCAGGTTTAGGAGGCATGATCTGCCCTTAACAAAGCCGAACTGGGTAGGGTCCAATGTTTGGAGGTTCCCAATGTCTCTGTTAATGAGTTCCATGATGATGTGCTCCATAGCCTTGCAGACCAAGCTAGTCAGGCTTATAGGGCAATAGTTCCCGGGGTCTGTTGTGGCTCCATCTTTGTAAAGTGGAATAACCGTTGCTGTGCGCCACTCTATGGGTATGTAGCCTGTGGAGAGGCTGAGTTTGAACAGTGTGTTTAGGTAAAGGGTTAGTTCGTTTTTGAGCTCGTGAAGGACGCAGTCTGGGACATAATCCGGTCCCATTGATGCTGTGTTTTTGGCTTTGGAGGGGGCTGTTTTAACCTGAGTGTCTGTGATTTCAGGGACTTTACATTCTTCTGGTATGGTTATGGGCCCTTTTGGGGGTGAGAAGGGGGTGAAGTTTGCGCTGAACCTGTCTGCCAGGATGTTGGCGATATCGGTCAGTTCAGTGTATTTTATGCCATTCTGCACTAACTCCGAGCAGATCTGAGCATTGCCACTTAGATTCTTGACATAACTAAAGAATGCCTTATGGTTATCTTTGGAGACCTTGGCAATTTTTCTTTCGAAGCTTACCTTGGATGATTATATGAGGGATTATAGTTTCTTGCTGATACTGATCAGGGATGTCTTTCCTTCTTGCGATTTTACTCTTTTTTGTTCTAGTTTCCTCCTTCTTCTTTCCACATTGTGGAAAGTCTCACATATAATTCCCCACCACAAAGGCGGACCCTCTGCAGAACTCACCAATTACCACCCTATAGCTATTCTCTCTCCACTCTCCAAAATACTAGAGAGATGCATACACTCTCAGGTCTCACACTACCTCCTTACTAACAACCTCCTTTCCAGTACTCAGCATGGTTTCCGACCAAACCATAGCACCAACACTGCCTTACTCTCCTTTACTAACACTATCCTTCAGCATAAGAACAATGGCTATCTCTCCTCTGCTACTTTCCTAGACCTATCTAAAGCATTTGACATGATCCCACACAAACATCTTATCTCTGTCCTCAATAACCTATCCTTCTCACAATTAGTCACCAACTGGTTTCAAAGTTACCTGTCTGACCGCCAACAATCCGTTGTATGTCAGAATGACATATCTCCCCAACTACCTGTCTCCATAGGGGTTCCCCAAGGATCCATCCTTGGACCCCTTCTTTTCTCTGTTTACACCAATAATCTAGCCTCTGCCACCAAACATGGCACACTCATCCAATACGCAGATGACTCAACCATCATCTGCTCAGCCCAGTCCCTACCCAAACTGCAAAAAGTCACACAGGAAGCCTTTCCCTCTGTTGAAACATGGTTATCCGATGCCCAATTAATACTCACCCCAAACAAAACTAAACTACTCATCTTCCAACCCACCAAACATACTCAAAACAACTCTCACTTTAACATCACAGCAAAAGACAACACCACTATATACCCAATTGAACACACCAAATTGCTAGGAGTAGAAATAGGCAATAAACTAAAATTTGACATTCACATATCCAGGACCATAAAAAAAGTCCACAAAAAACTAGGAGCATTATACAGAAATAAACAATTTCTCACCAAAGCAGCAAAGATTTCAATAGCAAATTCCCACCTTATCTCCACCCTACTTTATGCCTCTCTAGTATATACCAACCTAAGGCAATGTGATCTAAACAAGCTAGAGACCTGCTACAACAAAATCGCCAAATTCGCCACAGGGGCATCCCACCGTAGTCACCACTGTCTCTCACTTGCTGAACTGGGCTGGCTTGAACTCCCTCACCTCCTTCAGTGGTATCAACTCTCACTCACCCACAAACTAGTAAACCATCCACTAAATGTCCCATCCCTCCAGAATCTACTCCAACCCTATCGCACCACCAGACCACTAAGATCCAGCAACAAAAATCACTTGCAGATCACTAAAGCCAATAACTCTGCTGGTGAAGCACTATTCTCTTGCACCATAGCCAAATTATGGAACTCACTCCCACCCACAATTACCTCCGTACCATCATGCACCAACTTCAAAACTTTATTAAAAGCACCTAAAAACATGCTGGCTATGCCCTTGCAACTCCCACTCTAATGTCATCCACCCCATCCAACTAATACCTTTCTTTCACCTCCACTAACTACCTTGATGATAGCAAGCTCAGATGCTCATAAGCCTAGTACTTATTATACAACAGGAACTTCTCATTGTTACATTTGTTAATGCCTGTTATGTACTTCACAGATAAAGATTCCAGTTGTCTACTGATGTACTATGTTCTTCATCTGTAAATATGTTGTAAGTAATTTCTATGTTAAAATTGTTAATCTCTATGTAATCCAATGTAACTACTGTCTGTTTATTTTACTGTGGAGCTTTTCTCCCCGGGCCTCCGCTGAAAATGGACCCACGTCCAGTCGGACACTCCCGGTCAACAAATTTAAATAAAATAATAAATAAAAATTCTATTGTATAGCTTGTTTATGGCAGGAGTCCACCAGACTGGTTTCCTTTTCTTGGAGGAGAGAGTCTTGGTTTTGCTTGGGGTGGCACAATCCATGCATTCTTGTAGGTGCCCGTAGAATGCATTAGTAAAGGATTTTGCAGCTTGGACAGCATTATCCTTCAGCATGGTGGCTTTGAAACTTTCCACCTCGGTCTTAAGTAATGTGAAGTTTGCTTTTGAAAAGTTTTTCACAGTGGTTTCCTTGTCTGGGGGTGGGGGCAGAATGTGGATATCCAAAGTGATTTGTTTATGGTCAGATCTAACCAGTGAGGGGTTGACCTCCGGTGTGGGACACCAGTCGCCCATGTTGGAGATGACCAGGTCCAATATGTTGTCACCTCTGGTGGGAGTGTTGACCAGTTGAACCAGAGTGTTTGAGTTTAGAAATTCTAGGAAATGTTGGGCAAGGGAGTTAGTACTTGAGTAGTTCTCCCAGTTAATGTTTGGGTAACTGAACTCATTATTAGAGTGTTTGGTAGGACCTTTATATTACCCAGTGTTTCCAGAAAAGTGGAATGGGGGTCCTGGGACATGGTGGGTGATCTGTAGCAAGCTACAATTTGAATTACAGTTTTGCCCGTTGTTAGTTGTATGTGGATGATCTCTGAAGCATCGTGCTGTGCCACTAACCTGGAGGTGTGGGTATCCTTGATGAATATGGATACGCCCCCACCTTTTATATTTTGGCTCAGGTTCTTTGGCCGAAATGTATGGTATGAGTTGTACCTTGGTAGTGCTGGGGTGCTCTCTGGAGCCTTAAACCAGGTTTCTGTTACTGCACATATATCGATTTTCTCCATACTGTGGAGTGCCTCGAGTACGTGCATTTTGAGGTTTAGACTTCTGGCATTGAGTAGCATTACCCTCAGGTTTTTGTTACTTGTGCTATTTAAGGTGGTGGGTTTGTCTTTTGAGCCTTGCCTAAAAAAGGCACTATGGGGGTGGCAAGAGCCTTGGCCAGTATTCGAAAGCCTAAGGGTGACAGGTGCAGGCCGTCTCTAGCGAAGCAGCATGGCTTGTCGAGCATGTCATCCCAGGTGGACAGACACTGGATCCCCTTTGAATGACACCAGATACTTAGCCAATTAGCCTGGATCCCACCCAGTTCGGGTTTGTGAAAGGCAGATCATGCCTCCTGAACCTGATCGACTTCTTTGAGGCAGTCACCAAAGCCGTAGATGAGGGTAAGGTGGTCTGACCGCCAACAATCCGCTGTATGGCAGAATGACATATCTCCCCAACTACCTCTCTCCATAGGGGTTCCCCAAGGATCCATCCTTGGACCCCTACTTTTCTCTGTTTACACCAATAATCTAGCCTCTGCCACCAAACATGGCACACTCATCCAATACGCAGATGACTCAACCATCATCTGCTCAGCCCAGTCCCTACCCAAACTGCAAAAAGTCACACAGGAAGCCTTTTCCTCTGTTGAAACATGGTTATCCGATGCCCAATTAATACTCAACACAAACAAAACTAAACTACTCATCTTCCAACCCACCAAACATACTCAAAACAACTCTCACTTTAACATCACAGCAAAAGACAACACCACTATATACCCAACTGAACACACCAAATTGCTAGGAGTGGAAATAGGCAATAAACTAAAATTTGACATTCACATATCCAGGACCATAAAAAAAGTCCACAAAAAACTAGGAGCATTATACAGAAATAAACAATTTCTCACCAAAGCAGCAAAGATTTCAATAGCAAATTCCCACCTTATCTCCACCCTACTTTATGCCTCTCCAGTATATACCAACCTAAGGCAATGTTTTCTAAACAAGCTAGAGACCTGCTACAACAAAATCGCCAAATTCGCCACAGGGGCATCCTACCGTAGTCACCACTGTCTCTCACTTGCTGAACTGGGCTGGCTTGAACTCCCTCACCTCCTTCAGTGGTATCAACTCTCACTCGCCCACAAACTAGTAAACAATCCACTAAATGTCCCATCCTCCAGAATCTACTCCAACCCTATCGCACCACCAGACCACTAAGATCCAGCAACAAAAATCACTTGCAGATCACTAAAGCCAATAACTCTGCTGGTGAAGCACTATTCTCTTGCACCATAGCCAAATTATGGAACTCACTCCCACCCACAATTACCTCCGTACCATCATGCACCAACTTCAAAACTTTATTAAAAGCGCACCTAAAAACATGCTGGCTATGCCCTTGCAACTCCCACTCTAATGTCATCCACCCCATCCAACTACTACCTTTCTTTCACCTCCACTAACTACCTTGATGATAGCAAGCTCAGATGCTCATAAGCCTAGTACTTATTATACAGCAGGAACTTCTCATTGTTACATTTGTTAATGCCTGTTATGTACTTCACAGATAAAGATTCTAGTTGTCTACTGATGTACTATGTTCTTCATCTGTAAATATGTTGTAAGTAATTTCTATGTTAAATTGTTAATCTCTATGTAATCCAATGTAACTACTGTCTGTTTATTTTACTGTGGAGCTTTTCTCCCCGGGCCTCCGCTGAAAATGGACCCACGTCCAGTCGGACACTCCCGGTCAACAAATTTAAATAAAATAATAAATAAAAATTCTATTGTATAGCTTGTTTATGGCAGGAGTCCACCAGACTGGTTTCCTTTTCTTGGACAAGTGAGTCTTGGTTTGCTTGGGATAGCACAATCCATGCATTCTTGTAGGTGCCCGTAGAATGCATTAGTAAAGGATTTTGCAACTTGGACAATGTTATCCTTTAGCATGGGGCCTTTGAAACTTTACACCTCGGTCTTAAGTAATGTAATTTGCTTTTGAAAAGTTTTTCACAGTGGTTTCCTTGTCTGTGGTCGAGGCAGAATGTGGATATCCAAAGTGATTTGTTTAGGGTCAGATCTAACCAGCGAGGGGTTAACCTCCGGTGTGGGACACCAGTCGCCCATGTTGGAGATGACCAGGTCCAATATGTTGTCACCTCTGGTGGGAGTGCTGACCAGTTGAACCAGGGTGTTTGAGTTTAGAAATTCTAGGAAATGTTGGGAAAGGGAGTTAGTACTTGAGTAGTTCTCCCAGTTAATGTTTGGGTAACTGAACTCACCCAATATTAGGGTGTTTGGTATGACCTTTATGTTACCCAGTGTTTCCAGAAAAGTGGAATGGGGGTCCTGGGACATGGTGGGTGATCTATAGCAAGCTACAATTTGAATTGCAGTTTTGCCCGTTGTTAGTTGTACGTGGATGATCTCTGAAGCATCGTGCTGTGCCACTAACCTGGAGGTGTGGGTATCCTTGATGAATATGGATACGCCCCCACCTTTTATATTTTGGCTCAGGTTCTTTGGCCGAAATGTATGGTATGAGTTGTACCTTGGTAGTGCTGGGGTGCTCTCTGGAGCCTTAAACCAGGTTTCTGTTACTGCACATATATCGATTTTCTTCATACTGTGGAGTGCCTTGAGTGCGTGCATTTTGAGGTTTAGACTTCTGGCATTGAGTAGCATTACCCTCAGGTTTTTGTTACTTGTGCTATTTAAGGCGGCGGGTTTGTCTTTTGAGCCTTGCCAAAAAAAGGCACTATGGGGGTGGCAAGAGCCTTGGCCAGTATTCGAAAGCCTAAGGGTGACAGGTGCAGGCCGTCTCTAGCGAAGCAGCGTGGCTTGTCGAGCATGTCATCCCAAGTGGACAGACACTGGATCCCCTTTGAATGACACCAGATGCTTAGCCAATTAGCCTGGATCCCACCCAGTTCGGGTTTGTGAAAGGCAGATCATGTCTCCTGAACCTGATCGACTTCTTTGAGGCAGTCACCAAAGCCGTAGATGAGGGTAAGGTGGTTCACACAGCCTATCTTGACCTCACCAAGGCTTTTGACACCATCCCCCATTCTGGAATTATAGCTAAACTCAATAAACTAGGCATAAATCCCTACGTCACAAGATGGGTTGCCAACTGGCTCACTGACAGAACCCACACTGTAAAAATTGCAGACTCCAAATTTGACCTCAAACCAGTGACAAGTGGAGTACCACAAGGTTCCATCCTGGGACCGCTCCTGTTTGGTATCTACTTCTCTGAAGTACAGGCTAACACAGAAGGCCTCTGGCTAACGAAGTTCGCAGATGACTGCAAACTAGGAGCCACAGTCAAGTCCCCAAATGATGTGAACATCCTACAGAAGGGCCTCTCTGAAACAGATGCCTGGTGTCAGAGCCATGGCCTCAAGCTCAATGCCAAAAAGTGCAGTGTCATCCCCTTTGGTAAAAACTCTGTACCCATGAACTACCACATAGGCAGCAATCTACTTAACACCGAATGCTTGATAAGAGACCTTGGGACCCAGGTGGACAGTAGTCTCTCCTTTGATAGTCACATCGCCACAGTAGTCAGGAAGTCCTTCTACGTGGCACACTTCATCATAAAAGGGTTCTCATCCAGGAAAAAAGAGGTCATCGTTCCCCTCTACTCGACACTCATTAGACCCACTATAGAGTACAATGCCCCTTTTGGAATGTACCTCACAAGACATCTGCAGCAGCTGGAAAGGCCACAGAAGTACCTCACAAAGAGGATTACTGGACTCAAACAAATGCCCTACACTGACCGCCTCAAAAAACTCCAGCTTTACTCCATAGCATATCGCCTACTCAGAGGTGATCTCTGCCTAACATATAAAGCTATGTCAAACTCAGAACTGTTGGACATGCTATACCTAAAGAAATCCCAATCCCTCCAAGCTACATGCTCTAGGGACCTAAACCTTGTCACCACAATAAACAGGACATGCTGGAGGGATAGATTCCTATCCCAGAGACTTCCCATACTTTGGAACAGGCTACCCATCTATGTCAAGCAAAGTTCTTCATTAGCACTCTTCAAGAAAAATCTTGATGAGTGGATGGGAAATAGGAAATACACCCCGGGGATCACTTCTGTGTGTCTGCTCGACAGTGGCACAGGAAAATAACTTTCTTGGGTGGTATAAGCCAGGGAACCTTGTTGGCTAGGCTTACGTAGGGCCTTGGGCCGATAGCCTAGTACCTACCTATGAACCTATGAATTGTTGAAATCGAGAGTTTTTTCTTTATATCATGGTATAATTCTTGGTGAGGGCAGGATGCTACTCAGGGTCATACCGGCCTGGGCTACATGATCAGAGAGCTCTTCCATGTCTCTTTTCATGTAGTCCAGGGAGGTATGGCTCAGGTCATTCACACCAACATGGACAATGACAGAGTCATATTTGTACTTGTTCTGGATTGACCTGAGTGCTTGTGTTATGTGGCGGATCCTGGCACCCGACAGGCAGCTAACAGTAACCTTCTCCTTATTGAGCCTCGTGAGTGGGACATCAGTGTGCCTGACTATAGAGTCACCTATTACTAGTATGTTGGGTAAGTTATTTTGCCTTAAGGGCTGTGATTGCATGTCACACTGGTGTGAAGTATGTGTTTCATGGTTTGTGTTGGGGGGGTGGAGGTTTCTTGCATGTTTGCTTTGGAGGTCTCTGTTGCTTTTATTTATTTAGAGCCTCCGAGCATGTTTTCATGTATTTATGTGTGTTTTTTGCCGGTGCTGGTTTAATGGGTCTATGTGAGACTGGTGGTGTGATGCAAGTATTTCCCTTCTCTTCTTGACTGTCTGATCCAGTCTTGGGTTGAGAGAGCTTAGCCTCCAGTTTGGCTGTATAATTGCATCTCTTGCATGTATTAGTGTTTGGTGGTAGGAGGAGAGGGTTGTCTGTGTACATGAGGCAGTTGTAACATTGCCTCAAAATGCCCAGATTCACCAGCTGGACTGGAGAGTATAAAGTCTAATGCACAGTAAATATATTGTCTGCTTGTAAAGATAATATCACAACAGTTTTATATATTTAAAATATAGTTACATTTCCGTTAAACCCCTACTACTTTGCGCTGCTGCTGTATTTCGCCAGGATTTCAGTCTCGGGCACAAGTCTCTGTGTGACAAGTACTTCTGTACAACTGACTGACAAGTGTGTTTTGTCATGTTAGGTGTACAAGTCTGTTTGGTCATCGCAGAAATAGCTGCAGTCCAACGTTAAACCCCTACCAGTCACGGGAGGTTTATCTGCTGTACACATATTTTGGCCAGAACCTACTTTCCTTTTCACTGTAATAGTCAAGAGAGACTCCCTGGGCACTGTAAAAGGAGATTAATGTAGGGGAATACCGTTAAGACAGAATGTGAAAGGAGCGACAGTAGTGGATATGCCTGAATCGGGCGATGTTTAGCATGTATCATTTCACACAGTACCGAGAAAGATGTGGGCCAGGTCTCCGGATTACTGTGTACTGCTGCCAATTCAACAACTGCAACCTTTGCAAAGTACACATCGCCTTGCAGCTGTATTTCTCAGCTACGCGAGGTGCTCTGAAAGAGTCTTCAGAGTTGTACTGCAGTGCAATACAAATAAGAAAATGTCGGGCTTGACAATGCTCACAGTCCCCGGTGTATTCAGTCAGCCGTCACATGCAAACGAAAGGAGTTGTCCACATTTTAAAACCTGCGATCGTGCAGCACCGCACAAGACATTCGTGTCTGCAGTACTGCCTGCCTGCCTATTTAAATCAAGACAAAACCTTAACCTTACCTAAGAAAATTGATTATTTTCACATCACATTTCTCAGTCCTGCATAAATGATAACATAGCGCCGAAACACAGCAATGCGAAGACGTGGTAGGGGTTTAACAGAAAAGTATCAAAATATATGTTCTAGGACTAACTTGGATGGACATGAAAGCATAAGTTTGACAGCTTCTATGACCAGCTTGTGAAAGGTTGATGAAAACTATCTAAACCACACCTCTTAACTTTCCTTGATTTTGACTGAAATTTTAGCTCCATTCCCCCTTAATCCTTCATAAAATTGGTGATTTTTTGAGAAAAGGTGGTGAATTTCACTTAATAAATAAAGACAACCATTAGTTATAATTTATAACTTATAAACTTCTTTTACTTCGGAAAAAGTACATTAATTTCAATTATGTTGTTCTTTCAATGTTTCATGCTATTAGTAGCAATATTTTAAGAGTGTTCCTGATTATTTCAGGATTACAAAGGCAAATCAAAATAAGCACAACTGTAACTAACAAAATATTTGAACTGACGTGAAAAGAAAAAGCACAGATGCAGCTGCTATCACAATGAAAGAGTCTTATACCCACATACGTTACTTGTTTGCAAGTGGGAAGAGATAATGCGTATAAATAATTTAAACGTCTGTCCATTTAGTTAGAGTGAAGCAGAAAGGCATACAAAATATATGATAAATGTAACTGTAATTTGAAAAGCACCGCAACTTTGCACCGCCACCCCCACCCCCCACCAGGAATGCCTGATGAAAAGAGGAGCTACGAAAGTATTGCAGCCCTAAACAAAAAAAAAAAAAACCTAAGCGGGTGACTTACAGAGTCAAGGATCCTTTTTATTATTTTCCTCACAGACAATTAACAGGAAACAAAGCAGGTGTTTCTGGACAGTCCAGCACGGGACCTAGCAGTTTCCCTGGCGACCCTCCTTTCAGGTTTCTTTTGAGTTGACGTCAGCACTGAGAGCTGTGAAAGACACTGCTTCCTCAAATCTTTGTGAAACGTAACGAACCAGGTCTTAGTTTCAAGCATTCCTTGGCAACACTCGTTTACATTTTCCGAAAGTTTTTTTTTTTTTTTTTGCCAGAATATTTATCGGTGAAACACATTACGCTGTAAGTGATCTTACCAGTTTCTGCCACACTTTAGCAACTAGAATTGGCATAACACCATGACAAGATTTTAATTCTCGCCAGGGTATGTTTGGGAAGATCAAACACCAAAGACTAACGCAACGTTTAAAACGTGTTTTACCAAGCTGGGCTTCCTTGAAATAAACCTCTAACTTCTCTAACCTGTCCCAAAATGCTGTTATCTCGTAGTAGGAATACGAAGTTAAGAGGGTGGGTATCTCCTCGTCAGTATGTTCTTTTAAATAATTTAAATCATATCTTGCCCCATTGCTTGTGTACAACCAACAGATGAAAAAAAACAGAAATGCAGATAAGGAGTCTTTAAGGAAGCTTTCTTAATATAAAACTTGAGCGGCAAATGTATCTATAAAGCAAAATCGGGTCCATGAAGGAAAGATCCAAACTAAAAGGTGGAATCTAACCTCAGCGAGACTAGATTTTCTTTTCGAGGTGGGGTGGGGCGGGGTAACCCCCTCAGCCCCTTTGAGTGTGGTGTCTGCCTTCCCTATACCCATGTAACGCCATGCCAATTACTTGTGCCTAACTCTGGCATCCATAGCTCTCAGGAATCAGGGCAAATTTCAACAAAATCAGGGACAAATCCAGAAATAATCAGGAACACGTTTAAAACAGTAGTACTATTGACTTGACACATTGGCAGAATAATGTAACGCTTAGCTCTCAACCTTCCATCTCCAAAATGAGGGAACACTAGCCATTATGATGTGGAACTCATGTTAACGGCTAACAACTTCAACTAGGAGGTCATATGGTGGTTAAAATATGATGGCTTTACTTATAAATACGATCTTTTAATGAATTAATATGATTTATTTATATTTATCATGGACATCCGTTAAAACTTGCTAACACTGAGAGTGTGACAGACCCTTCCGATGTAGAACTTCGAGGAACATGAACTTTTAAGACCCCCAAATGAGGTACGTTCCTCGTAACGAGGTACACTGTTCTGGAGAGGTATGATTACATTTTCCTTACGTAAACGAAGTCTATAACTGTAAATATTATTATTTACTATGCAATTTAACACCTTTTGTCCAAAAGTTATCAGTTTTAGGAGGGATTGAGAGGACAGAAATTTGAGTGAAAAATCAGGGATTCTCTGAAAATCGGGGACAGTTAAGAGATATGCGAACATCGGCATACCTCAGAGAAGGGGGAATTTTAAGGCTACCGTCGCAGTCTCTGTGTTGTTATACTAGTGACATTAATCGCTGTTTTGTGATTGCAGTTGCACCTTAGCATCAAATCAATAATCTGAATTAGTGCATCGCATACCTCGAAACTTCTTTGCGCAAAAATCAGGGACAAAGCCAAGGTAATGGAGAGACAAAAGGCAGCATTTAGGGACAATTTTGAAAAAAAAATCGCCTTATTGAACATATTTTGTATCAACTTGCATTTTATGAACAACAGAAGTTTTAAACTCTAATATGTGACTTTATTGACTATAACCCCAAGTAATTTACTAGAAAAAAATACGTCAAGGGAAAAATATGAGGCGAAATCACGGTCAGTTTAGAGGTACAGATCGCATTTCTGCCTGATCCACAATTAAAAAAAATACCACAGTACTTTAAAGGAATTAGAAGGATTTTTTCAGTAGTTCATCTACGTTTTCCGTAAACAATACAAACACTTTTTACGTACTTCTCAACAGTACAGATTTTCGTAGAATGTCCACATTTTTTGCCTATTTTATGTCTGTTTCTTATAAAATTTGCGTTTTTCTTTCAAATCATTGAGGACTGAAATCACTAAAAATGTCAAGACATTTGAGTTTTAGACTTCATATCCTTCAAAAAATGCATGCTAATGCAAGACCTGCTATTCTAGCAGCTTGTCACCCCATTATTATTGAATTTGTCCATTTTTATAGGTTCATACTGGGCTATCTGCCCTGGGGCATTTATAAGCCTAGCCCGATTGTGTTTGGCTTACGCCACCCCTTGATTTGAGTATACTGTGCCCTGTGCTTAGAGGCTAATATGCACAACTTCCCATGATTTTGGCGCACAATTTAGCTCTGTTCCTCCTAAACCATTAGGAAACCATCATAAAACTGATGATTTCGGAAGAAAGGGTGGATTACATTCAATAAATAATGACAACAATTAAAGTTAGAGACTTCTTTTACTTCAGAAAACAGAATGTTAATTCACATTCCAATATCCGGATATGGTGATAGAGACAGTTTTTGACAGCCAGGGCTATTGCAAGTTTGCCACTGATAGGGATCAGAATACACTTCTAAGGGCTGTCTGTGACCCAACCGTGCTGGAAAAGTAAGTTTGTAAAATGCATATGGTCATCATGGTTGGCGTCTATGCTGTAGGCATGAAAGAGCCTTTATGCTTTTTTTCAGGTACAAGTGTAGACTATCATAATGTGTATTAAGTTATCGGAACTACAATCTGCAGTAGGATAGCTGAACTTGATTTCGTTTGAAACCTAGTGGATTTTTCTGATCATGTAGACCATCCATCCATCCATCCACAACACCTTTTCCCATTTTTGCACGTAGGGTCGGGGTGTCACTCACCAGTGACAATCATCTAGAACCGATATTGAAACTGCTGGCTGCCGCGATGACTGGCTGTGCTGTGGCTGTTATTACGCAGACACACACACACACACACACACACACACACACACACACACACACACACAATTCATTCATAGTGTCCATTTATGAAGACTGCTGCATAGGAAAGATGAAAACTAAGCTCTGCAGTTTGATACGGTGTGCGTGTGTCCCAGGGTGTACTCTCCTCAAAGTACGTGTTGTGGCCCAGACTCCTCAATCAGGCAATAAGACGGCATGAATAATAACACCGTAATGCTTTAAAAATATTGGACCAGAATTATCAGTGATTAATGTAAAATATTTATTGATAAATAGGACATCTGACTTCGTATGTGAAAATATTTGGTCGCAGTTATCATTGATTAGTGTATGTTATTATAGCAATAACCCACGCCTGGGTGTGGGTAATGCTAAATCCACCGGGGGGTGGTTGTTGGGGGCGGAAGCCCGAGGGACCAACAACCCAAAACAACAGTAAATTTAGCATTATATGAGTTATTACTGGTTATTAGACATTGGCATCCGCGGCAGTTCTGATGTACGCGCGCGCCGCGTGTACACCACACCAGGGTGCAAAAGGCAAAACAGAACGAAAGATCTCTTTTTTTTTTTGTTTTATGTTCTAAATGAGTTTTAAAAATAAGGAACGAGAATGTCCGTTTATTTTTTATAACATAGCGAGACAGTGAAACGAAAAAACTTATAAAAAAGTGAAAAACCGGGACCTTTTCCTTTTTCATTAGTATAACTGGGATTGAACGGCGCGCAACAAAATCGTTCGGGCTTTGGGGGGGTCATGGTATAATTATTGTGTAAAGATATAGAATGCCGTGAACCTGATAAATATGTGCCTGTTTTACCATTACGTGTTTATTGCAGCCGTACCACTCAAGGGTACCTCGTTTGAGTCTTAAAAAGTTAATGTTTCTCGCTGTTCTGCATAATACCGTCCCATATTAAGTTATCAAAAGAATGTCTTATAAGTACAAATGGCTTCATGTTTAACTGTCCTGTGAACTTCCTAGCTGGTGGTTGTTAGGGTTGCCACCTTTCCAAATGGCCAAAGTGGGACATGTTCAGGATAAAACATACTACAGCTGTGCATAGTACAGAATTATACTTATTTGCAACATATAGAAGTTTCATATATAAAATAACTGTTTTATGCAACAATTAATGAAACGTAGAATATAATAATGTCCTGTAATCAGTGGTTGTTAGTATGATGTCAGTAAGTGTCCCTCAATTCACCCACATGTTCCACATACGGGAGGGAGTGGTCTAGATATTAGAGATGGAAGGTTGACAGCTATGAGTAAGGCATTTAATAAAGTTGGGCTTAAAAATCACAAGACGCAGTCCTCAAACTAATAAACATGTTGGTATTTAAAATGTTTGTTTCAACAGCTTTCATATAGTATGAGTCACGTCACAGTCTCCTTCTCGGCTGGAGTGCCTTCTGTGTGGAGTCTGCATGTCCTCCCTGCGATCGAGTGGTCTCCGAAAGACATGTGTGAATGGGCGTGCCTTCGTTGAAGGTTGAGCATCGGGCTGGCAACTCGACACCATAAAAATCGGCTGCCGTGCCAATCATTAGCGGACCAGAGCTCCGCTGTGGCGACCCCTAACCGGGAAAAGTCGAACAGACAAACAACTAGGAAACCTGAACCTGCTTGAGAAAAGAAAACAGCATATTGAAAAGATTTTATTGCACAAAATAGCAGCAAGCTTTCATTTCTACACAAGGTTTCATCACATTCAAGAGCTATTCACAAACATGTAGCTATGCCTAGTGTCTTTCATTAGACTAAAAATTCACAATACAATCATGTCTGCTGGTTTTGTACACTGTGTGTGTGTGTGTGTGTGTGTGTGTGTGTGGTTGCAGTCCTAAAAAAAGTTTAGTGTGATGAAGCTTTGTGAGAAGGTAAAAAGCTTATTATTTTTTCCAATAATTTTTTTTTACTTTTTAGATAATGTTTCTATTTTTACTACTCTTGACATTTAAATTTATTTGGTACCAATATACATGGTCTTAAATGCAAATATATTTGTCAGTATCTTGTTTTTATTGTCACAGGTATTCAGTGTTGTTGGTGTCACCAAGTACATATGATTATATGTATGTAACAAGCTTATGAGAGTTCCTGTTCACAATATGTGGTCAGAAAAGCTTACACTTTCTGGTCTTAGTCTGTATTAGGTTCAATGGTGAAAACTAAGCTAACTGCACTTGTGGGCCATTTTAAGCTTAGCCGATTTCCCTCAAAGGTGAAAATCAAACCCTCTAGCTTGTGTCTCATAGGTAAACACTGTAGTCATTATGCCAACCTTATCATATTGTGGGAGAGGGGAGAGCTGCTATAAGCTGTTTAAGGTAAAGCTGAAGAAATTATGTGAAACTCTTCAATGAATAAGCACTGTGCAATTTCATAAAAAAAAAATCCATAGATTTTGCTTTTGTTGTGTTTGCTGACCAGAGGATATACTGTTTTTAGTTCTGCCTGCTTATTGCAGCTAGCTCCCCATAGCTGGAACATCATCCACATCCCCTCCCTCCACTTTACCTGTCTCAAGTTGCTTTGAATACATCCATTGTTTTGCACTACAGATTTTGCCAGTTCACTTCATCTAGCCATCACCCTTTCTGTGAAGACATAATTTTTAAGTCCACATTTAAGCTGTCCCTTTTCAGCTACTAGTTGTGCCCTTCATTCCCACCCTTATTCCTGCCTCTTCTGTTCAGTCTACTCATAAATCCTTTTTATTATATTGGGGCCCCATATCATATTCCCCCTTCCACTCCTTGTCTTTAGTGAATACAGGCACAAACTGTATAGCTTTTCCTCATATAGCTTTCCGTATATTTTTTAATCATCTTGTAAGCCTTCCACTTTTTTCCCCTCTGTTAGCGTAATGTTTCTCTCTGTACCATCTTAACAAAATACTTTAGCAGTGGTTTTAACAGTTGTTTGTTAAGCGGAAATGTTATGTTTCTGTCTCTTGCTGTGTCGCCTGGAATATTACTGGCCTTCATTGCTCAGCTCCTGATCTTTTCTTGATGACCAATTTGTCACTAAGGAGATTATTTCTGGGACCTTTCCTGATATACTTACAGCTTGACTCCTCCCATCTCATACCATATTTCAGAGCTGTCACTATTCACTGCCCAGGTAGAGTACTTTGCATTTTCCAGCAATGAACCTTTACTACCATGTATTAGCTCAATCTGCTAGCTTCACTAAGTCTCTTTTCAAACTAGTTCCCCCATTTTCCATTACTCCTGCCAGTCTGAATTCATCTACACATAGTTTAATCCTGTTATGCATCTTCAGAATTACAGTGTCACACAGAAATCCCCCCCACACACACACACAGTATAAATCATATAAAACAGAAAATATAAAACTCCCATTAGAAAGCAAGGCACTGCAAGCTGAAGGTAAGTGTGAATATACTGGTAGATTAGATCAGAAACTGCAGAATGAAGCAAATACCTCTGACTACAAAATAATCAAAACAAAAATAGGTAACAATGTGAAAACAATCTCTCATCGTTTGAGCATACAGGTGTCATCCAGTTTAACTCCAGCAATCACTACATAAGTGGTGCAATATGCAGTTTATTTATGTGCAGTGCAATCACTGTTATAACCATCAGCATGTCAGTATATGTAGAACCCATCTGCACTGACCCACATCAGTGTGCAAAGACAAGAGCAATAGAGTCTACATTATACAACAGGGCCACTACATTATTTTATAATAGTGATACACTATGTGGATAAATTATATATGTACAAACACAGTCCCACACAAGTATGGAAAGGTGCAAAGGCCAAAATACTAACTAGACCAAAGCACAAAACAACCAGCACCATCAATCACCTTACAAGGTATTACTTTAATACTTCATGTTAAAATACATACCGCATACCAGTTTCAGCTATAAGCCTTCATCGGTGCGTAATAACATCACCATGCCATCACATTTAAATACCATAATCCCAACCCTCATTAGTAATTACAGCTGCTTATTAAGCCCTGGTGCAAATAGCACTCCTGATTTAATAATCAACATTTGTTCCTTACAATTTAAACTTTGGTGCCTTCCCATTTTATTACAGGTTTTAAAATAAACCTTATCAATAATAGTAAATATAAACCTAGCTGAGGCATGTTTTAAGGTTCATAGGTTCATACTAGGCTATCTGCCCTAGGGCATTTATAAGCCTAGCCAGAATGTGTTTGGCTTTCGCCACCCATTTTAAATTTATTCTGCTATGCCTTTTTTCGAGGTTAGTATACTGTGCCTCTGTCTAACAGTGACACAGAAGTGATACCCGGGGTAAACCTACGATCTCCCATCCACTCATCAAGATTCCCCTTGAAGAGAGTCAATGAGGGACTCTGCCTAACCTGGACTGGTATTTTATACCAGAGTGAAGGAAGCCTCTGGGTTATGAATCTGTCCCTCCAGCATGTCCTATTTATTTCAGTGCTGAGGTTCAAGTCTCTTGAGCGCGTAGCTCGATGGGATTTGGATTTTCTTTTTTTTTAAAACAGGTTTATTGTTTTAACATACAAAATAAACATCATAACAATCTTATACAAGCAATTGAAATATAAATAGTTATAACATTCACAATAAAAACAAAGTATTTACAGAGACATCCACTACAAATCAAATCAATTGATTAAACTGTAATGTCTTACTATTGAAACTAAGATTTTTTTAACAGATTTTGTAAAGTATCCCATATAATATAGTAAGACGTTTTTCTAGTAGTCCTTGATTTTATTGTCATCAATTCCATATGACACACTTCAGTCATAACATTTTTAAATTCATTAAACGAAGGAGGAGTATCTGAAATCCAATTTCTGGTTATTATTTTTCTAGCCACTGCTAGAATAGACCATAATAAGGGAAGTTTAACTTTTTTAACATTTATAGGAACAGGAGTGTTAAATAATATAAGTGATTTAGAAATAATGAAATTATCTGTGAAAAGGGCCTGCAAAAAATCATTGATTAATTTCCAATATTCCTTCAATTTTACACAGTCATAAAACATATGTGCCCAATCAGCATTTATTTGTACATTACATCTTTTACATAAGATGTCTTTATTATTTATTTTATTCATCATCAAAGGTGTATAGAAAGATCTATGTAAACATTTCCAAGTAAAAAGTCTCCAATTAATGGAAGAAGTAGTTTTATACGCAGATTCCAATATATATTGTTTATCTTGTTTTTTAGGTGATTCACCATTAATGGAAATGAAATAATTCCAATAGGTATCTGAACTGTAATGAGTTTCTTCTCTAATAATTTTATGTATGTGTGAGAGCTTACCTTTATCAGAAACTCTATGTTGTAAGTTTAATATCAAGTAATCAATCAGAATTGGAACAGATTCTTTAACTGTTAAAGACATTAAATCAATTTTATTAATAAGATGTTGTCTAAAAGTCTGAATCTCTAACCAACATACATCTCTCAAATCAAATTCTTGCTTTAAGAAGTCTAGATTTTTAACTTTATTATCAGACAGCAACTGATACCAATATTTTAAATCATTCTCTGTGACTAAAAGAATACTCTCAGAGGTGGTTGACAAAAGAACACCTTGTGTATACATTATAGGAAATAGGATAAAATTCCATTCCTTATACTTAGGATGCATAAATATAAAATTACGATAACTGATAATAATGTTTAATGGATAACTAACTATATATTTTGGTGTGATAGATGAAGTACAAAATTCTTTAAGTAACCATAACATGGGATTATTTACAATAGTATTTTTATGTACTAAAGAGATTTTCATGAAGTGAATGCTAATTAGTTCCCAGTAATCTTTCCATCTTGCAACATATGACTGATCTATTGACAAAGTAATAACTTTTATAATAGAAGAGATAGTATATAAATTAAAGTCTGGAAATGAAATGCCCCCTTGAGACCAGCTATTAGTATGTTTCTTTAATACAATCCTAGGTCTAATAGGTGCCCATAAGAAATTTAACATTAATGTATTCAATTTCTTAATAATTATTTTTGTAGGTGGGAGTATTATTGATTGTATTGAATATAATATCTTAGGGAATATTATCATTTTAATAATTGTGAGTCTCTCTTCCATGGTAAAAAACATATTGTTCCAGCTATTGAAAAGATTTTGTATATTAAGAAGACAGCTACTATAATTATTATGTATGATAGTTTTAATATCTTTGGATAATATTATACCTAAGTAAGTTATCTGAGCTGAGTTGGGTATATATTTGTTAAAATCACTAATGAGGACATTTTTTCGTGTATATATTGGTAATATTTTAGTTTTTTCTTCATTAAATATCAAACCAGAGATATTTTTAAAGTCCAACATTCTATCAAATAAGGATTGCATAGAAAAGGTAGTTCCTGATGACGTAATTAAAACATCATCTGCAAAAAGTTGTATTTTAGATATTGCATTTTCATCTATATCAAATCCTTCTATATCAGTACTGTTTCTAATCAAATTAGCCCAAGGCTCCATTATTAAAGTAAATAATAGTGGAGAGAGTGGACACCCTTGTTTTGTACCTTTTAAAATGGGTATTTTTTGTGAGACATATGTTCCTATCTTAATATAAGCCAATGCTCCTTTATATAGATGTTCTATTAGATTTACAAATGCATCAGAAAAATTTGTGCACTTCAGTAAGATAAACAAGTAGTCCCAACTTACTGAATCAAATGCTGAACTTATATCAAGACTAATAAGTGTTAAATCTTTCTTTTTCCTGTTTGCAAAATCAATTAACGTTAAAGTTCTCCTAATATTATCAAAAGTATTTCTATTTATAATAAAGCCTGTCTGATCTATATCTATTATACCTGGGATGATTGTCTTTAATCTATCAGCATAAATACTCATAAACATTTTATAGTCAACATTAAGTAATGAAATAGGTCTATATGAAGTGCATCTGGTTGGGTCTTTATTGGGTTTTAAAATTGATGAAATAAATGTGTATTGCCAAGATGGGGGAGTTGTTAACTCATTTTGAGCCAGAATAAAAACCTTATGTATTAATGAATAAGTACTTTTAGGAAGAATTTTATAAATCTCTGGTATAATACCATCATTACCTGGTGCTTTGTTTGATTTAAGTTTGTTTATTTGTGTAATAACCTCTGTATACGAAATATTTTTATCCATTAGTTTAGTCTGTTGTTTGTTAAGGTTTTTGTTCATGTTTGTAGTTATAAATTCCTTTATTTTATCTTTAGGATCCATGTTAATGTTATAATGATTAATTTTGTGATAGTGATTTCTAAATTCATCTAAAATTTCTGGTAAACTTGAAACTTTCTTCTTTTTCCCTGGAGAGAAAATTTCTTTGATATGATTTTGCTTATTCAACCTTTTTGTTTTATTTTTAAGTCTATGTAAGTATTTGGGAGTTATCGAGTAGGACAAAAACTTATATTTCTCTAATGTTATTTTGACTTTATGGGATAAAATTTCTTTGTATTTCTCATTTAATTTATTTATTTCCTCAATGACTTTTTTATCCATAATATTATCTTTATTATTATGTTTGTATGAGTCTAATTTGTTTTGAATATCTAGTAATTCCTTGTCCCAAGATTTCCTTTTATTATTATACCATCTGATACTTTGTCCATATAAATATGATTTTAAAGCATCCCAAATGTAAACAATGGAGACATCAGGTGTAGTGTTTAAGTCTAAGAAATGTTGCACTTCTGAAAGTAAATAATCTTTATAGTCTTTTAGTTGAGTTAAGTATGCTGGTATTCTTTTGATCTGAACATTATAAGTACTTTTTACCATAAATTCAAAGACAATTGAATTATGATCTGATATAGGACATGAAATGATTTTGGAATTAATTAAATCTGATACCATCTGGTTAGAAATAAAGACTCTATCTATTGTTGAATAAGTTTTGTATCTGTTAGAAAAAAAAGTGTATGGTAATGATTTTGAATCTATCTGATTATTAATATCATTCAAATTATATAAATTAATAAAATCTTTTAAATGTTTTGCATTAGATGTAATTTTCCTTTTTCCTATAGTAGAAGTATCTTTTTCATGTAGGATACAATTAAAGTCACCTGCTAAAATAATATCTCCTATAGAGAATGATATGATCTTATTGAGATGTTGTTTCACTGTATTAATGCCAATTCCTGGTATCCAATATACATTGATTAATGTGTATATCTTCCCGTTAATCTTTATTGTAACCATACAAAACATTCCTTTATCATCTTTATAAGACTTTATAGTTTCAGGTATGGGCATACTTTTATTCCATAAAATAGCCACTCCTCTTTTCTTTTGTGTGTGTTCTGAACTAACCAAGACTGTATATTTATTAGTGGCTAACTTATCTATATCCTTTTCCAGGAAATGTGTTTCTTGAAGGAATATTAAGTTGGCTCTATGCAAATTAATATATCTCGTTAAACTTGCCCTTTTACATGGGTTATTTAATCCATTAATGTTTAAAGAAATTCCTTTTAGAGATATCATTTAGATTTTATAAACATATAAGACATATAATCAGAATAACAATTAACAAAATATGTGTTATTATATCTCCTCCTTTAGGTGTTCCATTGATTATAACTGTATTTAATGAAAATCCTATGGAATTTTGTGTAAGTTTCACTTTAGTTGGTAGTGACAATGGATTCATAAAATGTGATGTGGATGTCAGAACTATATACATACAACAATAATCAGGTGAAAATAATGTTAGGATTAAACATTGCACCCAGCCTGGAGTTGAAAACTCCAACTTCGAAAGCACATACCACTCAAGTTATCCCCCCATCCTAAGCAGCAGTACCTCAGCTGCCACCAAATTAATTCAATACTAACTATTATTAACTAAAGTTAACCTCATTTAATTAGATTATCTATTATGACAAAGCTAAACAATTTATAAATGAGCTTCATATAAACAAATAAGAACATTTAGAAACAGCTCATATTACTATGTACATCTATTCTGTATAATACACTCATAATCAAAATAGCATTCTAACAGTCTTGATAATGGGAAGAGAGAGAGAGAGAAGAGAGAAAAAAAGGGAGCATATCCATATGTTATTTTATTAAAAGTTTGTAAGAATAAGTTCTTATATTCATTTGAATTCAATATCTTAGACTATTATGGTTCAGACATTACATATGTTAGTGTATTCCTACTTTCTGCCATAGAAATGCAGTTAACAGTTTTAAAAACTTTCAATTACTTGCACCAAAAGCTTTCCTCTCATATTTATTATTGCCAATTAAATAAAATATTCATTCTCATACATAAGTTAAAAAATCATACTGCACAGCAATGTTAATTCCTAGTTATACATGAATCATTGTGATGAAAGCCATCTGTATTTTATATATCTGAACTGCAGCTTTAAAATATGTCACCTGACAATTTCTTCTTATATATAATCATAAAGATACTTGTGTTTGTCAGTTAGTCAAAGCAAATGATTTATAACATTATATATGTTTAAATCATAAGTATTTATTTACATTAATGTGCTGCAGTCATGTAAGCTTTCAAGAACAAGTGTATATGTGTTTCACATTCTATTCCTTCTAAAATGTCTCACTTGTTTACTATGACATACTAAGTCATTTAAAATCATTATAACTTTTATATTTTATGAATTACATCTTAAATAAATAAGTTGTTATAAGAAATAACTCACATATAGATGTCTTAAAGTTTGTTTTTCATCACAAAGTTGCATTTACAGCAATTCTACTTCCTGAAACAGTATTCTTCCAGAATCTGCGGTGTCAGCGTGGAATCAGGGGTCAAAGTTCAAATTGGCTGCTTTCAGCTTCTCTGCGTGTGTTCTGAGTGTTGAAGCTTTAAAAACAACTCGAGGACACTATTCACGAGAAAACCCACATCCCAGATTGTCTCCCATAGCATTTTGGCGGGAATTTTAGTAAAAGCAAGTGATTGACATTCATTTAGTAGCACAAATGAATCTAAACAGTGTAAAACCTTCGCAAAGTATTTTACAATCCATTACAGTCTCTATGACAGTGAAACCAAGTCTACAAATATTTAACATATTATACAACTTATTTTTATATGCCCCAGTTCATTTTCTCATACAGATCTTATTATATACATAAATTAGTATTATCAAAAGCATATAATTGTATATATAATAGAGAGAGAGAGAAAGAAGAGAGAGAGAAAAAAAAAGAAAGAGAGAGAGAGAAAAAAGTAAGAAAAAAAGAAAAGAAGCTACAAAGAGTATTTACAAAGATATATTACTTGCTGTTTGTTTTAATAATGTTAAACATGTGACTTATAACATACTACTATTTTAGTTCTAATTATTTGCAATTATATCATGACATATTATTTAAAATCATATATAAGCAATTAAGTCATTGTATATTATTTAGCAATAGTGTTTAAACAGCATAAATAATTTTAAAGAGCTAATAAGTTATTATTTCACTTATTCCATTTTTTTTCCATCAGACTTCTCTCCCAGCCCCCCCCCCCCCTCAGTGAATGCATAGTTTAGAAAGAATGCTATTATTTAAAACAAGAAGAGAAAGGAAATGTATCAAATTACTAACCTTAGGTCTCTTTATCACAAAGAGAAACAAGTTGATTCATAGCATATTATTTGTTCCTCAGAATGTTTGATTATTTATAAAACAAAACAGTTCCTTGAACACAAAAAAGTAACCTTGAATAAATCTTTAAAACATTTGTGGCTTTCTGAAAATGAAGTAACTATAATTCAAAAGAAAAAAAATATAGAACATGTCATTTGTTTTTTAGTCTTTTTTGCTTCTCCAAAGTCTTCCAAGAAGTTCCTGTTGCCATCCTCTTTAGCGAAGGACTAGCCCATTCCATTTCTTCTATTTTATCTAATATTTTATTTTTTTTTATATACAGCAAAGCAGAGTCTAAGTCTTCAAAAATTATAGGGCCATCAGGTAAAAAGATTTTTAGTTTGGCAGGAAACAAAAGGTATGTTTTGAACTGTGCTTTCTTAAGCTTTCTTATTAATGGCAAAAAAGCTTTTCTTTTAGTTATTACCAAGGAAGAATAGTCATTGTCAAAACGCACAGTTGCCTCATTAATTTTTATAGGAGCTTTAGCCCATGCAGCCTTTAATACCATCTCCTTGTCATAAGATGATAAAAATCTTACAATAACAGATCTAGGAAACTTTTTATTAGTGTTAAAATTAGATAAAGACCTATGGGCTCTTTCAATACCAAAAGAAAATGCTTCTGACAGATCTAAAATTTTAGGGAGCCAAGTATTTAGAAAGGAAATAATGTTGTTACCTTCTGTATTTTCTGGCAGTCCAAAAATCCTAATATTATTGCGTCTGGATCTGTTTTCCAGGTCATCAAGTTTGGATTGTAGCTGTGTATTCTGTTTCAGTAAAAATTCAATGTTACTTTCTTCTTCCTGGATTCTGTTGTCCATAACATTAAGAGTCTCTTCAATACCTGTAATCTGAGCTTTCTGGTGTTGCAAGTCTTGATGTAACAAATCCATTTGTTTTGTAGTTTTTTCTATAAAGTTATCAATTTTAGTAGCCAGTCTGTCCATTTTAGTTGTTAGTTGTTGAATTGTTAATAGTAAAGACTGAAGCTCTTTCTTGATGCTGGAATCTTGACTGTTAGCCTTACTGGAACTCATTCTGAAGAGAGGTGATGAAAGAGAAATTTCAAAGATGATTTCTGACAGGAAAATTATTTAAATTTTCTTTCTTTTTTTGATATTATTCAAGATACTGATATTCCAAACGTATTCAGAAAGAAATACATTATTATATTAGTTGATTTTTAAAGTAATTATTTCCTGTCAGAGCAGTAATGTTGGTGGAGCTGAAGAAATCTGCTGCTATCCTGTGTTCATCCTTGGCCACGCCCCCCAGGATTTGGATTTTCTGAGGTGCAGCATGTCCATTAATTCCGGGTTGGACATGGCTTTATACGTCAGGCACAGATCGCCTCTGAACAGGCGGTATGCCACTGAGTAGAGCTGGAGTTTCTTTAACCGGGCAGCATATGGCATCTGTTTTAGCCCTTTGATCCTCTTGGTGAGGTACTTTTGGGGTCTTTCCAGTTGCTGCAGGTGTCTGGTAAGGTACATCCCAAAAGGGGCATTGTACTCAATTATGGGCCTGATGAGGGATGAGTAAAGAGGCACGATGACCTCCCCTGATCTAGATGTGAATCCTTCATGATTAGGTGGGCTATATAAAATGTTTTCTAACCACTTTGGCCACGTGGTTGTCAAATGAGAGATTGCTATCAACTTGGGTCCCCAGGTCCCTAATTACTTCTTATGTACTTAATGGATTACCACCTATGTGGTAATTTGTGGGCACTTTGTTTTTGCCAAAGGGGATGACTATACACTTTTTGGCATTTAGCTTGAGGCCATGGCTCTGGCACCAGTTGTCTGTTTCTATGAGGCCCTTTTGGAGGATGCTTGTGTCGGCTGGAGAGTCGATTATGGCGCCCAGTTTGCAGTCATGTGTTTATACAAAGCACTGGTTGACTTAGCACATCGAGTATAACTCAAATGTTCAGACATCCTTAACTTTAAAGGACGTGACATCTGCCTTACATAAAAAACTGAGCAGGAACACGTAGCCAAATATATTACCCAATCAGTGTTACAGTTGCCATACACTAAAATGTCATATACTGTAGAGCTATTTCTAGAAGAAAAACATTTATCTTTATTAACAAGTTTACAAAAATTACAATGACTTGTATTAAACTTGCACATGACAACTGCGCCCTTGAGAATACCCTTTGTATCTTCCCCCATGCCAAATTCTAACACATTTAGTAAACTTCTGCTTTTACTGATACCCTTCAACAAGTCTTTGATGCAGGACTGAGTCAATGACCTTGCTGATGTCCATGAGTCAATGACCTTGCTGATGTCTAAATAGACCACATTCACTGGACTCCAATTTTGTTCCTCCACAGTCATGCAACTGTAGAACTGGATAGGGAGTGTGGTTCCCAGGCTGATGCCATGGAAAACTGATTTAAAATGCATTTTATTAAGCAAGAAACATCTTTACTGAATTATCACTTATGACACAGGCAATCATACATCTCATCCAGGGACAAAGAGGTCATAACATCCCTGTATTCTTCCCTTATAAGGCCAATTATTGAGCACAACACCCGCTTTGGCATGTATCTCACAAAGTACATGCAGCAGCTGGAGAGACCACAGAGGTTCCTCACCAGGAGAATCCAGGGCCTCAGACATCTACCCTACACAGATAAGCTAAAAGCCATCTCCCTCTACTCAGTTTCATACAGACTCATCAGAGGTGACCTCTGTCTGGCATACAAAGCAATCTCAAACTCTGCCTTGATGGGACTGCTGCATATTTTCAAGTCAAGCTCCACTCGAGTAACCCTTACGAGCAACCTCAATCTGGTCTGTGATATCAATAGGACTTGTTGGTGGAACCGATTTGTGTCCTGGAGACTCCCCCATCTGTGGAATAAGCAGAATACCTCATTATCCCCTTTTAAACGCAACCTGGATAACTGGATGGGAAACAGAAAATATACCCCTGGGATTCCATCTGGGGCTTTGGGTGCTGACTTGTTTAAACATGGGCTAAACTCTTGGCTAAGCTTATAAGGGCCTCAGGGCCAAATAGCCTAGTAACTTCCTGTGATCCTATGATACATTTATATAAATGAAAACAAATCATACTGACATATTTTCAGTTGTAAACATTATACATTGCTTAGAATCTTCTATACAGTTGTTGTCATTTGGCTATTAGATAGCTCATTCAGTTCCTGCCTTCCTTTAAACCTCATTCCTCCTCCAAAATATTATTCTGCATGTACTGTTCCCCACACAGTTCCCATTTTTCTATGTAATTTACTCCTACCCTTTTCTAAAGATCCCACTTCCAGTTCTTTTATCTCTGTTACTATATTTAGTACTTCTTGTACAGTTTGTTTATACTTTGATTTTCATTTACTAGTAATCGTTTTTTTTTTTTTTTTGGGCAACCACCAGAATTAAAGTTATTGTTGTTGTGTCTTTTGGCTTTTCCTGGTTAAGAGTCGCCACAGCAGAACTCCAGTCCGCTAATGATTGGCAGTAGATTTTTTTACGTGCCGAGTTGCCGGCCCTGACACACAACCTTCAACGAAGGTATGCCCAGTCATGCATGTCTCCACACAGAAGATGCTCTAGCTGAGAATCAAACAGGATGTCTTACTGTGAGACGACAATGCTACCGCAGCAACACCACCGCAGTGTCAACATTACTATTTCTAACCAATAACAATTCTGTATCACAGTTCAAAAAATCCTTTCCTTAGCTACATCAATTTGCTCACCTAGTATTTCTGGCAGAGTAGTCTGCATGGAATTTTTAAAGTCTGGCAACTCATTACAGTCCCCAAAAATATGTTCCCAATTATCTCTTTTTCCCCATCACTCC
Organism: Protopterus annectens; assembly: GCF_019279795.1. Lineage (NCBI taxonomy): Eukaryota > Metazoa > Chordata > Ceratodontiformes > Protopteridae > Protopterus > Protopterus annectens. Next base: position 416,783,928 of record NC_056739.1, read on the forward strand.
TCCATTTGTACTCTACCTGAGGAAAACATCTCTGGAGTCTGCTTGGAGTAAAAAAAAATACCTATGGAAACACTTCCAAGCAAAAATCCTAAATCTTCTAGATTTTGTTGCATATTTGGGAGCCATACACTTAGCCTCCCATTGTTTTTTTGTGGATTGCTTATCCAACGGATTTAAAAATGTTATGCATTATTTCTTTTCATATTCTCATTCCCAACTATTAATATATCTGGTCTGCAAAATGTGCAGACTTTGTGATCTTTTCTCTTGTGATTTTAAAGTGGATGAAAGGAGTGGAAATGTATGAATCTGTGAGAAGATATAACCTCTTGTATCTCCTGTGTTATCAGGTCATAAAATGCAATTACAGCCCACTTCAAAAAAGTAGCAGAGTAGAATTGTGAATAAAAAGCAGATGTGAAAATGCAGACTGTTAATAAATGTATGCTGGCATCCTGTGCTTTGGGGCTTTCTACTCTCTCTGGGTTGGTGCAATTAAGTCCTGATCCTCCTTTACAGGTGGTAAAAGTAGTTTGGTCACTTTTACTGTGGGAAAGCAAAACAGTTAAGGATCATAGGAGGTTATTAGGCTACTGGCCCTAGAGCCTTTTATGCCTAACCATTCATGCCCCATTTTTCCCAATTATCAATGACCATGGGTTAGAACAGCTTTGATAAATGCATTTGCCTTAGGGTATCTAGAAACTGCCCTTGTCCATAAGGGCCACAGGCAAAAAGCCAGGGGTGAATTTGTGATTTCCCATCCATTGGTCAAAATTGCTTTTGGACAGGTTTAGGGAAGAGCTATGTTTCACATGAATGGAGAGTCTGTTCCAGTGAAGGAATCTCTGAGACATGTACCTGTCTCTCCAACGTGTTTTGTTTATGTCACATACAAGGTTTAGATCCTTAGATTGGGTAATTCTAGTGCTGTTTGTTTTGTGAATGTATAGCAGATCCATCAGAGCTAGATTAGAAAATGCTTTTTATTTGGACTTACTGACCACCATAGATTGCTACTCAGTTGTCTGTAGGTTCATATAAAAGTACTAGGCTTGCTGACCTTGCTGGTCATTTTAAGTCTAGCCAGTTTTCCTTCTTGTGCTCAAAATAATCCATCCCATTTGGTTATAGATTGGCCTTATCCTTCCCGTGGTTGATAATTATATATTACAACTAATGAGAATAACTGAGGTCATATCATACATAATTTGAAGGGATCCATGCATGGGATAAAGTATTTAGGGGCTGCCTCTGTCCATTAGTAGAACAGGAGACTGTCCTGGGGTAAATCTTCTGTTTCCCATCTTTAGATCTAAGTTTGCTTGAAAATGGACAGGGATGAACTTTGTTTTATGTGGATGGGGAGTCTGTTCCTCAGCAGCAGTATACTCTGTGAAATACACCTGTCCCTCCAAACCATCCAGCTGATGTTGCAGAATAGGTTTAGATCCCTAGACCAATTATTTCTGATGCCATTTGACTTGCTGGTATGCAGTAAATCCATCAATAATGAGTCAGAGGATGCCTTGTATGCCAGACACAGGTCACCTCTTAGAAGTCTGTAAGATACAGAGTATAGTGATAGGGCTTTCAGTCGGTCCATGTAGAACATGTTGTTTAGGCCTTCTGTCCTTTTAGTAAAGTATCTCTGTGGAAATTCTAGTTGTTGCATGTGTCTTGACATATACATGTCAAAGGGGGTATTATATTCAATGACTGGTCTAATGAGGGCTGAGTAAAGTGGGCAATTGCATCCCTAGATGTAGACACAATCTCTTTGTTTATAAGCTGTGCAGTATAGAAGGACTTTCTTACAACAACAGACACGTGTTGGTCTAAAATGAGGTCGCTGCCAGCATAAGTTCCCAAATCCCAAATAATTGGGTCAAGTCTTTAGGAGCTTATTGTCAGTGTGATAGTTCCCTGGGGTAGATTCCTTCCCAAAGTTTGTAGGTTTATAGGACACCGAGTACAGGGACAGGGTTTTAAGGTGATCCATAAAGGATGTATTATTTATACCTTGTATTCTTTTAGTTAGGAATCTCTAACTTCCAACTAGATGAGGTGATGTAACTAAGCCTTAGAGCGTATCTGAGGAACTGAAACATAAAAGTGTAAGCTTCTTTATTTTGTTTTATTTGTGCTTTGGAAAACTTGGTGACATATCTGTGAAAAGGATCTGTGGTTCTATCTGTGTGCATTTTTAATATTCTCCTACTCAAATTAATCAGGTACAATGTTAATCAGGAACAATGTTCTTTAGTAAGCTAGGATATTTAGTAGCTGCAGTGTAAATTTTTCTTGGCAAGCCCTATCCAGTGTAACTAAATGTTATTTATTCTTCTATCTGCACTTTTTCATTATTTAGTATATTTCACCTGTAAGTGCACTGTTGGATTATTGTTTCAGTAAAGTTTATTCATGTTTAAAGTCTTATGGCTGGTTTTAATATAAATATATTATTGTTCTTGATTACCACAGAGGGAGTTATCATTTACCACTGGTTAACAACCAGTAGCTCCAATTACCATTTAACCTAGATTTTTTTGGGCCTGTTAACAGGAAATTACCATCTCCACTTAGCCTAATTCCTTCGGTCTGCTAGCAGGGAAATTATTAATGTGTGTGATTTCATATTTGACTAAATTATTAAGAGTAGCTGGTAAATGGAGGTCTTTGGCATGATTCAGATTAATGATAGTACTACTGTGCCAGGAAGAAAGTTATGGGGAACTGGAGAATTCTGCCAGATTTCCTTGGGGATTTTGTGTGTGAATGTGTACATGTGTGTATTAGTAAAAGTTACCATGGTGCACTGGAAGATATGGTGGCTCACAGAGATAGCAATGATCAGGGTCTTAGACTGTTAGGTAAAGACTTGCCGTCAATGATTCAGAAGTGTCTAGTGTGCAGTATAGTCTGGAGGTGAATATTGAAACTGATTAGACATCTAGGACAGCAGTGCATTTTTCTTTATGCTCTTGGGGACAGGTTATATTTTGTTAATTGCTTATTAAGTTAGACTTCTGTGCACTTTCTTTCTTTCTTTATTGTACTTTAACCTGCTAAGTACCAGTGATGTGACTTGAGACAATGTTCCTCTAGTACCATCTGGGACTTTCTCTTCACGTACTCATTTGGCATTGGTAGGATTCAAACCCCATCTGTGCCACCATCCAACACATTTTATTGGGGGTCCCTTTAATCCTGACAATTTCGTAGGTACTGGTAAGATTCAAACCAAATCCATGCCAATTTCTATGACAGAGAGATCTGATATTTATGAAGTCACAATAACTACTATTCTGGGAGCAATTATGTTCATTCTGTACATCAAATTGCCAGCCACTAAGGTCAGCTTTCTATCGTTCAGTTCCATGTGATGCATGTTGATCATGTTTGTCCTATAGAACAATTGGTTGCTCTAGGGCTATGTCAGACTATTCCATAAGAAGATACATTAGCAAATCTTGCTGTTTGAGCACCCCAGTATCTTTTCGTAATACCCTAAGGTCTTTTTCCATGGTTCCTTTTTCTCAAACAACCATCCATTTTCAGTACCCATTCCTTGTTTCCCTTCTTATGCTGGAATCCCTCAGACTTCAGTGAATTTTCACATAAACAGTTATTTAAGTATCTTTAACTGCTCTTTGGATTATTTTTTCTTTATCATATTTAGATTTTACTGGCTAGAGTAATATACTGATCCAAAACAAGCCCATTGTAGTATTTGCAAACAACAATTTGGGTGTACAAGTTATACAAATATCAGGCATTAATATTTACAAAACTGCAAGTATTAGGCAGTAATTACAAAATGAGTTGTAGAAGTTCAGCCATATTGGAGCACTGCAGTCATATGAAGGGTCACATTTACAAAGATGAGTCAAATTTTGAAAGCAAAGTATTTTATTTGTCAACCTGAATTTGATATGAAAGGAAGTGAGTTCTTCAGATGACAGAGGACTGATTGTAATCAGAACACACACATTTGTCTGCAAGTTGCTTAACTATTTGATTTCAGAACCTTTTAAAACCAGAAAGTCTTCTATGTGACAGGGGTAGAGCATTACCTGTATTAGGCCCTATTACAAAAAAGGTTATTAGAACTGAGTTTGGCCTGAGGTTATCTTAGAAAATTATCTTCTCTGGAATATGATTTGGGGACATACAAGGCTGAGGTATGTGGCAGCTGGTTGGCAGGGTAGGAGTAAGATTCTGCTTTGAAGAGTTTGTTCAACAGAGCCTGCCATCAGAGTTACACATTATTTGACAGAAAGCTAAATTATTTTTTATAGTTACAAGCATTGGTGTTCTTTTCATGAAGCCAGTATAATAAAGCTATATGCTATGTTATCCATGGTTTCAATATAAGTTCTATTGCATAGGAGACTGATGCAGTTATTGGCAGGTCAATTTACAGTCGAGCTAAAAGTGTACTTTTATTAGTTGTACTTTTACCCTCAGGACAGATGAATTGTGACATTTTCAGTGTTTAAAAAGAGGCATTTTTTAATTTTTGCTTCACTTCTGATAGCCATAAGTAAAATATATCAAGGTAAAAAAATACAAACACAGGTCTAAGTCGGTCAGCAACTTAATAAAGTTAAGTGCTTTCATGATACTATAATATAGAGGTTTCACGAGAACTATAAAGGAAACAATATATTCTCTTTAAATAGTTACAGATCATGTAACTAAAAACATCAACCAGTAAAATATCATTGAATGTTGTCACTTTTATCTTAATGCACTTTTTATGTTAATGTGATTGTTCAAATTTGGAAATGTTATCTTAATGCACTCTTTATGTTAATGTGATTGTTCAAATTTGGAAATTTATCTGCATTTAAATAATTTCCCATTTGAGTTCTTCATATTCTAATACAGTGTCATATGGGCATATGCAAAAAAAAAATCAAAGCATTTTTCAGTGACCCGCTGATTGTTGAGTGAAACTAACCAAATACTGTCTTAGCAAACTTCTAAACCAGTTTTACCAAAGGTCCAGTAGAGGATAAGTTCTCCATTCTCCTGTCCTGCAACACCAGAATGGCTTTTACCATGTATCCTGCTAATTGGCTGGTTCACCATTCTGGTCAAAAGTTTTGCTAGATTGTGTTTCAATAAATGTAACTCAATAATCCTTGGTTTAACATATCACCATCTGACCACACACATTAGGGAAAGGAAAAAAATCCTGAAAACAGTCCACACTGGTCTCATGCAAACAGGAACACAGCTATGCCTACATATCAATGATGCAACAGTCTCTTGTAAATAAATACTACCATTTGTAATCTGTCAGGTAGAATATGATCAATTGGTCATCCGTTGTATGCAGGAAAAACACTGTAGGCTGACCTTAGCCCAGTGACACTACTGTATCTATTTAACAAGGGTGTGCCCTCTCTTTGTGGCTCCTGCCTTCATTTTTAGTTTGTCTTTGTCCTTATTTTCCTTTGTCCACAACTATCTGTAGCATTTTTCCCCTTTTGAATCCCTTTTGCCACGTTCTACTCTATATCAACCGTGGTTAACCTGATATACCTGTCTGTCTTATTTCTGATATTATGAGTAACCCACTGTGCTTTATTCTGTATGTATTCTCACGCACAAAGTAGTACAGTATACAGAAAGGAAAATAGAAATGGACTTTTCACCTAGCCTTATAGGTTCATAGGGTAACTACTAGGCAACCAGTCTGCGGACCATTTCAAGCCTAACTAAAAATAAATAAACTATTAAAAAGTTCCCTCAAGCCTCAAGAAGGGCAAGACAAGATAGACTGAGGGAGAATTTGAGGCTGCCCATTCAGTTATGCAGGTTTAACTTGAAGGTGGCAAGGGTGCTACTCTGCTTGATATGTAGTAGAAGTTTGTTCTACAGGTGAGGGATATGTTGGAATAAGAATCTATCAAGAAAATATGTCTTATTTATCTGCTGGTAAAGATTTAGTTCCTTTAACCAAGTATTTGTATTTCAGGTACTATTAGTTTTGTAAAGGAATAGGAAGTCACATAGGATTCATAGGTCTGTACTAGGCTAATGGCCCTGGAGCCTTTACAAGCCTAGCCCATAGAAGTGCCCTGGCATATTGCTGCCCAAGGTTGTTTCCCAGTGCCTCTATCAAGCAGAGCCACTGGAATGATCCCCAGGGTGAATTTTCTATTTCCCATCCACTCATCAAGATTTCGCTTGAAGAGGGCCAGTGAGGTGCTCTGCTTGACATGTAAGGGAAGTCTATTCCAAAGCATGGGCAGTCTCTGGGTTATGAACCTGTCCCTCCAGCATGTTCTGTTGATTGTGGTAATGAGGTTGAGGTCTCTGGAGTGTGTGGTGTGGAGGGATTGGGATTTCTTTAGATGTAGCATTTCTAACAGAGCTGGGTCAGACATGGCTTTCTAAGTCAAGCAGAGATTGTCTCTTAGTAGACAATATGAGACAGAGAAAAGCTGGAGTTTCTTGAGTCTGTCCATGTAGGACATTTGTTTAAGGCCTAGGATCCTCTTCGTGAGGTACTTTTGTGGCCTTTCCAGCTGTTGCATATGTCTAGTGAGGTACATGCCAAATGGGGCATTATACTCGATGATTGGCTTAATGAGGGAAGAGTAGAGAGAGATGATGTCCTCTTTCTTCCTGGATGCAAAACCCTTGGTAATGAGATGTGCCACATAGAAGGACTTACTGACCACAGTGGCAATGTGGTGGTCGAAGGAAAGGTCGCTGTCAACCTGTGTTCCTAGATTTCTTATAACGCCTTCAGTATTCAGTGGGCTCTCATTGATGTGGTAATTAGTGGAAACTGAGTTTTTCCCAAAGGGGTTTACAATGCATTTTTTGGCATTAAGCTTAAGGCCATGGTTTCGACACCAGTCATTGGTCTCAGTGATGCCTTCTGTAGGATGTCTATATTACTTGGGGAGTTAATAATGGCTCCCAGCTTGCAGTTGTCTGTGAACTTGTTCAGCCAGAGTCCCTCTGTGTTGGCCTGGACTTCTGAGAAGTACATGCCAAACAGGAGAGGACCCAGGATCGATCCCTGTGGGACTCCACTTGTGACTGGTCGGCAGTCTGACTTGGAGTCTGCTACTTTCACACTGTGGGTTCTGTCTGTGAGCCAGTTTGCAACCCACCTAGTGACATAGGGGATGATGCCTAGTTTGGTGAGTTTATCAATAATTCCTGAGTGGGGAATGGTATCAAAGGCCTTGGCCAGATTGAGGTAGGCTGTATGAACCGCCTTGCCCTTATCCACAGCTCTGGTGACTGACTCAAAGAAGTCATCCAGGTTGAGCAGGGTTTTATCTTTCTTGGCTCAAAAGGCTAGACACAGATCTTCACAGAGGAGTCTGTAAGAGACTGAATACACAGAAAGCACTGCCATTCTCTCCTGATAACTAAGATTCATGAGACCATTGATCTATTTAGTTATGAATCTCTGAGGTTTCTCAAGTTGTGTGATATGTTTAGACAAACACATTCCAAACAGTGCATTATATTCAATAATGGTCTGATAAGATACAAGTAAAGGGGAATTAAGACTTATTTCAATATAGTGGAGATGCCTTTGGAAATTAGATAGGCCAGATAAAAGGCTTTCTGAATTACTCAGGAGACATGATGGCCAAATGATAAGAAATTATCAACATGAGTGCCTAGATCCCTTACACAGTGCCTGATTTAAGGGGTGCTGTCATTGTATATAGTGAGTGGAACTGTTTTGTTTATTAAATGGACTATGCTACATTTTCTACATTTAATTTGAGACTATTGTCTTTGCACCAGTTGTTATAATGGTCTAACCGATGTTGGAAGAATTGTGAGTCCATTGAAGATCGAGTAACACCCAGTTTACAGTCATCTGAAAACTAAGTTAACCATAGGCCAGGAGTGCTGTCCTGAAGGTCTGAGAAATATATACCAAATATGAGAGGGCCCCAAACTGGGCTCTATGATGCATCTTTAGTAAGTTTTTTGCTTTCAGAGGTGTCACCTGCGACTCTAACTACATGGGTTCTGTCAGACAATCAGTTAGCTATTCACTGCACAATATAAAATTTATATTCAAATGTACAAGTCTGTTAATAATGCCTGCATAGTGAATAGCATCAAAGGCCTTGATTGGGTCTGCGTAGGTTGTATGTACTGCATAACCACTAAATGCTGCTTCAGTTATTTTTTCAAAGAAATTAAGGAGGTTATAGAGGCAGAACCTTCCTTTCACAATGCCAACTTGATTAGGGTCCAGGTGCAAGAGATTTTCAATGTCCAGATTAATGAAGTCTGAGATAATGAACTCCATAACCTTATATATTAGGCTAGTGAGACTAACAAGTCTATAGTTACCAGGGTCCATGGTTGGGTCACATTTGTTTTTTGTTATGGCATTACATCCCCAAGAGGGAATACATTTGTCTTCTTAAGCTTAATTTTCCTCACTAGCTTCTTATACACATTTACCAACTTGTGTGCTACTGAGTTTGACCCCAATATTTTTTATGTACCTCTGCAGAAATCCCTTCCACATTCATTACTAGGTAAACTCAATGCCCAAATTTTTGATTCATAATTTGTGATTATGAAATAAATTGTGTCAACAAGAAGTAGTTGATATATTTTAAATATTCAAAGTAGGTTTCTTTGCTAAACATAAGCTTTGATTTTATGCTGAGTAGCACACAACACAGTTGCATAAATATATAAATAAAAAAATAAACTATGCTGCCCTTGATGCCAAAAAGGTCAGAATGCTGTAGGTTCTATTCCAACGCCAGGTGACAGTATTAATATTCCAGTACTCACACTCCACTAGGGATGCTGCAGTCTTGATATGCTACTCTTTAAATGAGTTATTAAATCAAGATCCTAACTACCTAAGTTTGTAGTAGCTCACATGGGTATAAAACATCTTGTTGTAGTTATAAAAAAAAAAAACCTAGACTACCTGTATCAATGGAGAATTGCACCTTTGCACCTTGTCAGTGTAAATACTTCCTTGGGTCTCCCATGAAAACAGGTCACGGGCATAGCTGGACTAACATGGTCAACAAAAGCCAGTTAGTAGTACACATACAAAGCAGCATACTTACAGGAAAAAATACTGTAATTTTTCTGTTTTCTGTTGCTGCATACCTAGTCAGAAACCATTGCATTTCTGCTTATGTGTTGTTCTGACTAGCTATCCAAATGAATGTCCATCTTGTCTGGGCTCTTTGTCAGGTTGGGATGGAAAAGAATAGTCATCTGAACATCTCAAATGCTTGTAAGGACTACAGAAGCAGAATTTTGTACTTCAGTGCCTGTCTTCATGGAGATCACCTCTTTTCATATTTGCTTTCTTAAAGATGCAGAAAAAAAGTGATTTTCTTGCAGTTTGAGGGTGCTCCTACAAGACGTGCATCTCATTCATAGAGATCGCCCCTAGAATGGAAGAACTGTCCGTACTCATTCTTGGCAGAATGCTTATACCACATTTCCTAGAAAGGACAGTTATCTGTAATATATGTAATTCCTTCTCCCTAGCCAGTCTTGTGACAAACTAGACTGAGTCCTACGCCTAGGTCATTAGTGTCACATGTTGTTACTGACCGGTCCCATTCTCTTTCCTTTAACTGTTTCCACTGAATACATAATGGCTTCATATACTGTTTTCTCCCCGTCTTTTTTTTTTGTTTTAAACAAGAAACATCTTTATTGAAGTATCACTTATGACACAGGCAATCATTGATCAATAAAAATGAAAACAAACCATACTGACATACCCTCAGTTGAAACCACTATACATTGCTTATGATCTTCTATTCAGTCATTGTCAGTCAAACATTACATAGCTCATTCAATTCCTGACTTCCTTTAAATCACATTCCTCCCCTAAAACATTATTCTGCATGTATTGTTCCCACAAGTCCCACTTTTTCTGTGTAATTTGCTCCTACGCTTTTCTAAACATAACACTTCCAGTTCTTTCATCTCTGTTACTATGTTCACTACTTCTAGTGCAGTTGGTTTAGACTTTGATTTTCCATTTTCTAATAACTGCTTTTTTTTGCAGCCACCAGAACTAAAGCCAGCAAGGCGTTACTATGTTTAGGCAATTCAGATCCTGTGTCCCAGCTCAAAAATCATTTCTTTAATTACACCAATTTGTTCACCAGTATTTGTGACAGAGAGGTCTGCAGCAAATTTTTAAAGTCTGCCAACTCATTACACTCCCAAAAAATATGTTCCCAATTTGTCTCTTTCTTCCCCGTCGTGCCTCCAGCATTTGCAATGTACCTTAGGGAAAATTCTTTGGAGTCTGCTTGGGGTATAAAAATACCAGTCCACACACTTCCAAGCTAATATCCTAATTTGGAAGCCATACATATATCCTCCCACTTTGTGAATTGCTTATCCAGTCTCTCTTCCCAATCCTTTCTAACCTCCTCTGATTGATTCTTATAGGTATCATGCAATATTTTATATACCCTACTAATTATCTCTTTTTTAACAGAAGTTTCTGGTCTAGATTCTAATAAAAACTCTACCAGGGCTCGTTGTTCACTTAGGATCCCCCTATTCCTTTTTATTTGCCTGTACTCTGATATCAATCCTCAATAGGGAAGGCAGTCTCTAGGCTGCAGTCCAAATGAATTCTTGGTGTCTTCCTGTTCTATTACCTTTCCTTCTCTAATTATTTGTTCCCAATACCTTGGTTCCTTTGCTAGTTTTCTCCAGTAAATTATATCCCCCTATTGCCTATTCTCTGCATCCCCAAATGCAGTCACCCCTATTGGCAGAATCTTCTTTTTCCATTGCTACATTGGCTTAGTTCTTAGAATACTTTCTGCTACTTTATTATATAATATTCTGTATGGTTATTGTTATTCTCCATGAGGATCTGTACTTAAAATCCCAGTCTCTCCTTATTTCTTGACCCCCCCCCAGTTTCATCATCATCCCTTTTCACTTTGAGTTATAGCTTTCTGCTTGTGCTATGTATAGGAGCCTTAACTATCTAGCTCTGAAATACCCCTTCATATCAGGTAATCCCAAACTACCTTGTTCCATTGGAAGGATCAATTTATCCCACTTGACTCTTGCCCTTTTCCCCTCCCAGATAAAATCCTTCAACTCTTTATTGTTATCCACAATTTCTCCTCTGGTTGATAAAAAAATTTGCCTGACCTGTATATAAAACTAAGAGGACTAAAACATTTTCACTGCTTGTATCATGTTATCCATATCCATAAAACCCAGCTTCCAAATTCTCAGTTTTTGTTTTATCTTTTGTTTAGTTTCTTCCCACATAGGCTTAGCTGCCATAATAGAATGCTTTATAACCCATACTCTTAAGTGCTTCATTTTATAATCTTCTAATAAATATGGGTATTGCTGAACCAATTCATGAATGGGTACACAGTTTACAGCTATTGCCTTTGTTTTATCTTCATTAATTTTGTATCCTGAAAAGACTTGAAACTGTCTCAGAATGTTCCACAACACTGAAATGTCCTTTTCTGGTTTTATCAGATACAAAATAATATCATCTGTAAATAAAGACAGCTTTTCTTGATTACCAGACTAATTATATCCTCAAATTTCTGAGTCCCTTGTTTTCTTTGCCAATGTTACTAAATATAATGCAAAAGAAAAGGGGAAAGAGGACACCCCTGCCTGGTTCCTCTGCTCAAACAGAATTTATCCGATAGGAACCCCAACACTTTAATTTTCACCTCTGATCCCTCATATATTCCCCTAATTAATCTTCCCTGGCTCTGTCTTCACCAAAAGGGACATATTATTGCTGAACTGAGCTCTTAATTTGCAACAAATGGTTCTAGATAGAGACTTACTCTCAATTATGAGGGGTCTGGGGTTTGTTTAAGATATTGCCACTGCAACCCATAAAAAAGGCACTCATTTGACCTGGTGTTTCAGCTAATGTTGGTTCATCAGACATCATGGTGGAATGATCCAGAGCTGGCTGAGTATATGACTTTGAAAAATTTAACAGATAGAGACTTTATGCATTTACTCAACCAGAGCTTTAAGTGTTACATTGCTAATTGTGACATTCCAGAGCAAGCAATCTGAAGCTGTAATGACTAATAAGACTGTCACTGATGCCTGGGCTTTCTTTGCTCCAAAGCATGTAAGTCCATTTTATTCTGAATTTACAAGAGGCTTACAGCCAGTTACTTGAAATGAGACTGCTCAGATTAGTTTCCTGAGCGCAATCACATGAGGCAGTTGTTCCTGTGGCACTGCTCACTTCACACAGCAGCAACATTACAGTGCCTGAAGTGAATTGTCTTTGAACTATGCCCATTTCATTGCCTCCCAGAGAAAGAGTGCAGCAAGTTTTTCATTGCCTATCACTGATCATATTGGCTGACACTAATCAGCAGGAACTTGGAGTTTGCGAATGCAGCTACAGAAAAAAAAAAAAAGTTCTGTTGTTTTTCTTTGTATTCTGCTTTTAAGTGTACAAGCCTGGTTGCATGCTTTTCTAGTGTATATGTCCTCAATCTGTCAATTATCTGCATTGCTTGCTGGTGGTTGTGACCTGAGCTCAGTAGTTTTAAGAACTTATAGTGGATCTTTACAAGGTCCATGGTACGACCACAAAATATATTCTTTAGGTGGACCGAGAGCATTTTTACAGTGCTACTGGAGAAAAGACCCACCTTCTTAATGACAGGCTTAAGTTTGATAAATATTATTTATTTATCTATCTACCAATTTATTTATTTATTTCTATTTGTTTTCAGGGATGATCCGATTGAGTTAGAAGCCCTTTTTTAGTAAAATCATATGAAGAAAAGTTCTACAAATATATTTATGATTTTACAATTTTAAGTTGAATTTTATAGACTTAGACAGTAGGAGAAATATTTAGACAAGTTGAATGACTGTAGCAGTAGTAAGAAGTATTGTGAACATAGAAATAGACATACATTACAAAACCTGAGAGCAAAGGCTTGATAGTTATGTATGAGTTTAAGATAATGAAAGCATTGAAGAGAGGGAGTTGAAGATGAAATTACATTTTTAATCACTAGTTTCAGGAAGGAGAGAAATGAGTTGAGAGGTAGTAGATAGTTAACATGTGAAGTATGTGAAGAAGTCAGAGGAGAAATAGACATTGTTGGACACAAGTTTGAAGATTGAGGGAATTTGGATGAATTAGTGATGTGAGGTAGGACCCAGGGAGGATAGGAGAGAAGAAAGAAAGTATAGTTGTGTAAGTAAACCTACCATAACAGTAAAAGTTTGAATGATATTCAAGCTGAGCTGACTGAAAAGACAGGTCTGGGTGACCAGCTCTTCACAGTCTTCATGCCAGCAAAGACACAGAGGCTGAGCCCTGAAAGGACAATGCTAAGAATAACAAAAGTAAATGTCCGCACCCTGACATAAACAACACACCAAACTACAGAGTGGATGGAGAGAAGGAGCATCTACTGCAGCACTGTTCAGTCGAGCATCTAGGTGTTATGATGTTTACTTACACAACTGTACTATGTTCATCATATTGATCACTGCTGCAGTACCCTTAGCAGTGTGGCTAGATTACCCTAGGTTATTACATTTGGGAGGTGGATGGGGAAGAGTCCAGTAGCCCCTGGAGAATTGTCTTAGCAAAGCCTGATAGAGACCTAGAGAAAGAATCAAGCTTATAGTGCTTTGTAAAAGTATGTACAAAGAAACAAGTTGCAACTTCTGCAATACGTCCAGAATCCAACTCTTTCCAAAAAGGCATAGATGAAGCCAAGGTCCTGAATGAGTGGGCCATGATCCTGCCTGGAATAGTTTTGTTGTGGTGAGTATAACAAAAGGCAATAGCCTTAGACAACCATTTGGAGATAGTCTGTTTTGACACAGACTTGTCCCTTCTTACCTTCACAAAAAATTTACAATTGATCCGAAGATCTAAAAGATTTAATTCTGTCAAGATAATACCTGAGTTGTCTGTGGGCATACAAGATATGGCGTATGCTATCTTCCTCATTTTTAGATTCAGAAGATTAAACAGAGATCTAGATACTTTGGCATAAAGTAAACTCAAATACCACTTTAGGCCTTAAAGAAGGATTACTTCTCAAAGAAACCCTATCTTTGTGAAAAATGAGATAGGGTTGACTTCGATAAGAGCTTGCAACTCAGAAACCCTTCTTGTAGAGGTCAGAGCAATCAATAAAACTGGTTTTCATGTTAAGGACCTCAAGTCAGACAGGTTAGCTGGTTGAAATGCAGCAAGTTTTAGCTTCTTTAACACAAAATTAAGATCCCAAGGAGTGGCACCAGGTTTCAAAGAGATCACTTATGCAAAACCCCTTTCAAAAACATTTTGACATGAGAATACATTGAAAGAGAAGGATTCATGGGCAGGCATACTGAAATGACTGATAAATGAACCTCGACTGAGAAGTAAAATAAGCCATAGGATAGTAACTCACAGAAATATTGTAAAACCAGAGAACAACTAGCCCTGAACACATGATGGTTATGTTGTTGACACCAACTAGAAAAACTTTTCCATTTGCTAATATATGATTTTCTAATAGTAGGCTTTCTTGCCTCCTTTAGTAACTGTTGCAGGTTCTCAGTTATCAGGTGCCTCATGGGAATTAAGACCCTATCATCCAGCTAGTCAGCTGAAGTTGATTGGGGGTCAGGGTGTATAAAACATCCCTGTTCCTGTGTCAGCAGATCCAGCTTGTGAGGAAGCTTGTGATAATTGCCCCTGGCCTTTTCCAAAAGAGGGGAGAACCATGGTTGCCTGGGCAAGAAGGGCATCACCACAATGATCCTGGGGGATTCACTTCTGAATCTTCAGAAGTACCCTGAATTGCAGTGGAATGGGTGAAAAAATACAGGAATATTCCTGTCCAAGGAAACGAAAATGTATCTGTCTTCCAGGCTTTTTTGCATGGAGTCCTGGAGCAGTATCTTGCTAGCTGATTGTTCAGAGGAGGCAAAGTGGTGTACTTGAGGAACTCCCCACAGGTAGTTCAAATCTTGGAAGACACCCCCTGATCTAGTTTCCATTTGTGAAAGTCTGATCTTGTCCTGCTCAGCTTGTCTGCCACACAGTTTTGCTCTGGCAGAATGCAGTATGCCTCTACAGTGAGACTGTGCTGTGAAGTTATATCCCAAGCAAACATGGCTAGTCTGCAAAGTGGATAAGACTTGGTTCCCCCTTGGTTGTTGATGTACTGCATGACTGTGGTTTTGTCTGTAACAACTGAAGAGGTCCTGGGGACCAAAGATGATTCAGAAAGTTGGGTGCCTTGATCAAGGCAAGCATCTCTTTTATATTTACATGCTTGTGTCTGTCTTAGGTGCCCCACACACCTTGTACTATTATTCCTTCTGAAACTGCTCCTAAAAGCAAAGTCTGAGCCATCAAAGATGACTGACTGCTTTAGAATAAGTGGACACCCAAATGTATGGATATTTGTTGTCTCCACCAAGTAATGTGTCTACTAAAAACCCCCGGCATTGGAATTTCAAAAGACAAGGGATGTTGATGCTCTGACAAAAGAGATGGTACCACTGTATCTTTCTAAAGTGTAGTCTTGCCAGGATTATCATGAAAAACAGTAATGCCATGAGACCCAAAAACATGAGGTATTCCCTCACAGTGACTGAAGTCTGAGTGAAAACCTTAGAAATATATCTAGGTATAGATTTATTTTTTTTTCTGTGGAAGAAAAGCTCTTTGAGCCGAAGTGTCCAGCTGACACCCCAGGTTAGCTTGGAAAGGGGATACAACCTGGTTGTCCTTTGCTTGTTGATGCATCTCATGACTGTGGTATTGTCTGTAACAAGATGAAGATGTCCTGGGTACCAAAAATGATTCAGAGTTGAGTGCTTTGATCATGGCAAGCATCTCTTTTATGTTTATATGCTTGCATCTGTCCTTGGTGCCCCACATACCCTGCACTTTTAATCCTCATGAAACTGCCCCCCAAGCAATGTCTGAGGCTTCTACAATGGCTGAGTACATTAGAACAGGAAGGGAGAAGGAGAGACCCAGATTTAAGGATATCTGCTGTCTCCACCAAGTGATTTATCTTCTGAAAAGCCCTAGCAGTAGAATTTGAAAGGACAAAGGATGCTGGTGTTGGGACAAAAGAGACTTCAGATATCATTGTATCTTACTCATGAGGAGTCTTGCCAGGGGAATCACAAAAAACATATGTAAGACTCAAAATTCTGAGGTATTCCCTTACAGTGACCAAAATCTGAGTTGAAAACCTTAGAAACAGATTTAGATAAATTTCTAATTTTTCCATAAGAAGAAATTCACTTAAATGATATATTAACCTGACATCCTGGGAACACAATTCTGCATGAAGGAGTCAAGAAAGATTTTTCAATGTTCTCTTGGAATCATATCTTGTGTAAGAGATCTCTCACTCAAGTGAAAGATTCCTGTCACTTTGAAAAAGACTATAGAAGGATAAGCAAGTCATCTAAATATGGAAAAAAATATGGACACACTGTAGCCTGCAGTGTGCTATAACTGGAACTAGACACTTTAACATTCTTGGTGCAGTGGATATTCCAAAGGGTAAGGACGATAACTGATAATCTGATCCAGACACACAAAACCTTAGGAAATGCCTGAAGTCTGGATGAACAGGGATGTGATGATTAGCATCTGATAAGTGTAGTGATGCCAGGAAACTTGAATGAGGAAGAATAGTTAATAAATTGTAAACTGACATAATTTTGAATTTGGGCACTATCCCAAACAGGTTTATAAATGAAAACTCCAGAAGTGGTTTCCAGGCATTTTCTTTGGCACTGGAAACATTCTTGAATAAAAACCTTTCCCCAGCTGAGAAAGTTGAACTGGTTCTATCACATCCTGTGACAGCATGTGAGAAAGGAGCGGTGGAAATATGAGTCTGGTGTGCTGGATGAGGGAGCGCCACCTGGAAAGGAGGAATTTCCAACCAGTGCCATAGTAGCCTTGATGAATGATCTTCAAAAACATTTGCTGGAAACTATCTGTCCCTAAAGAGAAAAGTGGAGCTTTAAACTTTCTTCTGGAAGGGAAATTGGGCTGCTAGGGATGTAGGAGCCTTCAAATAGTCAATCAGACTTGATGGACTGTTCTTGGTTTTTGTGAGGTTCCAGAATTCTTTTTTGAACTCCTTTGCCATTTTTTCTTAAATGTCTGTTTAACTACCTTTTGTTTATTCTGTTTATTTTGCTTTTGCCAAAACTGGATAAGATGATAGAGAATCCCATAGAAAAAAAAAATAAAAAGGAGAACTGAAAAGTCTTGGAGAACCCTCGTATTAGTTTACCCCTTTCATCATATATTTTGATTATCTCTACAGCAGAGATGTCAAAATCTAAACCTCTGTCCAAAGGAGAATTTAAAATATCATTTTAACATTATCTGTGAGGTTCTGAGAATACAGCCAGGCAAATCTCGTTAAAACAGTACTAGTACCCATAGTCCAAGAAGAAGTACAAACAGAGTCATACACACACACACACACACACACACACACACACACACACACACACACACACACACACACACACACACACAGTGTAAACAATGAGTAGTGCATTGTACAATAGAAGTATCTAAATTATGTAAAGCAGATTTTTCCTCACAAGACAAAACATTCCTAATACTTTCACAATTAGTCAGAACAAACATTAGCATATGAGCCTGACAATTCAAAATCCTGAAAATCAAAGTTGCAGAAGCATACACTTTCCCCCATACTTATCAATAGAGTAGGACTAGAATTAACTGTTTAGAAGCAGTAGGATTAACTAAAGCTATAGCTGCTGGGTCAGGTTTGGGAAGAATGTATACAAACAAAGGACTGAGGAACTTTATACATCCTGTCTGTCTTTTCAGGGGCAGCTGGCTGACTGTCAGGAAATTTGCAGGCAGTAACACACACATCCCCCAAAGCTGACAGAACTGGAGGAATGGGTGAAGGTTCTGGAAATTCCTTCTGTAACAGCTCCTAGTATCTTATGAGGGATTCAGAAACCTCAATGTTCTCACACTGAAAAGACTGACATATTCTGGAAATAGTTTCAGGGAAAGAAAAACCTCGACAAGGAGATTCAGAAACTAAGTTTTCCTCTGAGTTTGAATTAGAAATCTGAGAAGAAAACCCCAAAGCTGTCCCTTCATCTTCCTGTCCAGATTCAGAACCTTGAATATTTTCAAGAAAAATAAGGTATCCCTCTTTCTTTAACCAGAAACTACTTTATAAGAAGGATCAATAGCCTGAATTAAACTGTGAGACAGAACCAGTAAACCATTCCTGTCAAATGAAATTTGAGAAGGAATAGATATATGTGTAGTTTTTGGTTTCTTTTAAACAGGCTAATTGGTGCCAACAGTGTTATTAATGGCAACAGTAGCTTCCCAGGGATGGGAACAACATTCTGACAAAATAGAGAAGCCTCCCCTGTTTCCCTCTCCCAGCACCAATAAGAGTGGCTCACCTCACCCTGGGGCACCCCAACAGCCGCAGAGGACATGGCTAATCCCCGGTCAGTAGTGTAGATCAATGTCTGTGTGTGTATGTGTGTGTGTGTGTCTGTGTGTGTGTGTGTGTGTGTGTGTGTGTGTGTGTGTGTGTGTGTGTGTGTGTGTGTGTGTGTGTGTGTGTGTGTGTACCTTTAAGAAGCTGTTCAAGGGCTTGCACAAGTGTATAAATACTGAGCACTTGTGAGCCTGATTGCCATTTTGTAGTAAGCTATTGAGATGTAAGCATGTTTGTATGTAAGGTCTGTCTGTTAATCAGTTCATTTATAATTTATGATGTTGCTATCCATCCTGATGTGTTTCTGTGTATTGAAGCATCTAAAAAAATACCCCACCTGCTTGTCATCTATGTTAGAAAGGGACGAGCTACATGGTGTCAGAAGCAGCATATCTGAAAGGGCATGTTGCTAAAATGTAAGCATGGCCAAAACGACTTGTTGCCAGAAAGTGCTCCAGTTTCTTCCACTTAAGTCTGAGAGGCACCCAGTTGATACTGGAGGAATATAAAGGAGTGGATCATCCCTACTGCATGCATAATTTGCAAAACAGGTCAAAACGAATTTCAGATATTAAAACTTGCTCAAATAATTTCTTATTCACAAAATATGAAACGAGGCATACAGAACGCTCTAAACAATATTCGAATAAAATGATATGTCCAATATTGATAAAATATCTGAATTACTACAGAAAATGTTTGAAATAAGGTCTGACTTGCATAAAACAAAATAAGGGAAATGACCGCATTTTTTCACTAAGCACATAAGTTAGAAATGTATGAAGTGTTTGCATATCTGTGCAGTATTACAGTAGTTATTTTACAAGGTACAGCCATTACAGAGCATATTTCACAAAGTACAGTATTTCAAAGAGTTTATTGTGCATTTGAATGTTATTACAAGCTCAGAGAACACTTTGTACATAAATACAAGGGCCATGTTTTTCAGTGTGTTTATGCATACTTTGTGGGCATGGCAGATGGATTTCAAAAACCCACTGCACTTGTGTTTGATAATAATATTGCAGAGAACTGAAGAGTGAGCAAGAGTATGACATTTGCAACAGGCTGCATTTCCTGATAAAGATGATCATACAAAGGGATTCTGCTAAAGTTACCTGGGTCAGAAGCATAGAAAGGAAACATTCATTTGTGTATGCACCTGCTATCTTTGCAGTAGAGGGGGAAAACCATCATATTGTTGTACCGGCTGAGTCAGTGAGGACCCTGAGTGCTTAAAATATAAATTTAGAAAAATATGTAACCCCCAGACAAATGTTACAATGGAAAGGCACTTGTTTTATACAAGGGATCAAAAGCCTGGTGAAACTTTTGCAGCATATATAACTGATTTGAGAAACAAGGCTAAAATGTGCAGCTTTGTTCATTTAAGGGATAAGTTGATAAAATACAGACTTTTGTGTGGTATTAAAGATGATGCTGTGAGAAAGAGTTTGCTTTGTGACAGTGATTTAACTTTGAATAAGACCATTGAGATTTGTCAGATATGCGAGCTCACAGAAAAGCACACACATATGCTTACAAATGAGAGGGGCTTACTTCCAGTAACTTGTAGAGCTTATGCTGATAGTATGCAGCACACGGTTAAAAGAAACAGGCTCAAGCACATGGCAGAAACTGTAGCCTGTGCAGCACCCACTGGTAAACCCCAGAGCTTTCCAGCACATTCCACAGTTCGCACAGTTTCAGTGAAGCATAAGAGTGTGTCAGCAACTCAAAGCATGGGCCCCCACCCAATTTCATTGCCAACTGTTGTAATTGTGGTGGAAATCACAAATCTAAAAGGGAAAAATGTTTAGCTTTTTGGTCATCAATGCCACAAAGGCAATAAGTGGAATCATTTCGAGGTTTTGCAAATCAAAAGGCACATATTCTTTTATTTAAAGGGAACATTTCAAGAAATGAGTCGATCAATTAGAAATCTGCAACCCTACTCTTTATGTTGATGGTGTGTCAGTGCTTCATGAAACAGTTAATTCAGTAGATTTAAAGGCAAAGAATGAAGTATTTTGTACTGTTCAGATAGATGGAAAACCCATAGAGCTCAAAGTTGACACAGGTTCCACATGCAATGTTATGTTAGCAGAAACATTTGCTAGAGTGAGTCATGATGAAAAGCTTGATTTGGCAAAGTGCGCAAAGCTTGTTGCTTATGGTGGTGAAGAAATTCAGACTGAAGGCTTAGTAGTGCTTTCATGTTACTCTGCTTGGAGATGTTACAACATGTTATTTTATGTGGTCAAGAGGCACATTCAGTCATTATTGAATGCTGCTGAATGCCACATGGTAAACATCTCACTTCCACTAAAAGCAAATTACTATTTAACATAAATACAGTACATGTGATGCGCTTTCCGTCCCACTAAATACATGTACTGTATTTATGTTAAATAGTCTTTTGCTTTTAATACTTTAAGAACCATGTTTACTATTTATTGTTGCATCTGTGTGTTGGAGAACTTGAGTGCAACTCTCAGCATTTTTCTGTATGAACTTCACTGTAATAGGTCTGACAGAGTTTTGCTAAAAGGGTGGATTGTAGATGTGTAAAGATAAGAGAGGCATATAGTAGACAATGAAGGAGGAACACCTGAGCTAGTGTTTGTTTTGAGTCAGGGGTTAGGTATGTTTTATGTCTGTAGAGTAGGCCAAGTTTTTGATTTGTCTTTTTGATAAAGTGCTGAATATGGGTATCAAATTTTAATTGGTCAGCAATGATAACACCAAGGAGCTTAGTATGTGGGTCAGCTTGTATAATGGTGTTATCAGGAGAGGAAATGATGAAGGTTGTTTTGAGGTGAGAGAGGGTTTGGGAAGGAAGAGTAGCACTTTTGTTTTCTTGGGATTAAGTATTAGTTGGTTGTTGGTTAGCCATTTTTCTACAGATAGAAAGCTATGTTGAGTAGTAGAGAATAGGTTAAAAAAGTTGTCAGAACATGAGATAAGGGTGGAGTCGTCCAAGTATTGTATCAGGGAGGATGTTGTACAGGAAGTGTGCAGTTAGATGGTAAAATATTAAAGAGTAGAGGGCCAAGAATAGAGCCTTAAGGAACCCCAGTATGAATGGGTAAGGAAGGGGAGCAGGTGGACTGCCATCTTACCGACTGTTGTCTATTATGAGATAGCTAGAGGACCAATTAATAGTAGAGGGGTGGGTTGAGTTCAGATAGTTTGTCAAGAAGTTTAGAGTGAGAGACGGTATTGAATGCTTTTGAGAGGTCAAGAAAGAGACAAGAAGCAAGTACAGTTTTGTCTCTAGCTGTGGCAGCAATCTGAGTAAAAGACAGAAGGCAGTGGATGTGCTGCGGTGGGTTCTGAAACCATGTTAAGTAGGGGTTAGGAGGTTTTTATCTGTTAGGTATTTAAGTAGTTGTTTGTGAATTCATTTTTCAAAGAGTTTAGATACTGGAGAAAGGATTGCAATAGGTCTGTAATTGGATGGTTCATTGCTATTTCTCCTTTGTGTAGCGGAATGGTGAAGAAAGATTTCCATATGTCTGGGATGGTGGATTCCTGAATAGATCTATTGATGAAGATAGAAACAGGGTAGACTATTGAGTGAAAAGCTAGTTTAAGGAAAGGGGGGTGAGGTTGTCAGAGGAGGGGGGAGTATGGCTTCAATTTAAGCACAAGGGATTTTATGTAAGAGGTCAGGATGGGGACTAGTGTGAAAGAGGTGTTATTGGTAGAACTGGGGTGGTACATGTGAGATTTTTGTTCTAACCATTTTGGGTTAATGTGAGAATAGATTCTATAAAATAGGAGTTAAGAGTAGCAGTTTCAAGGGTGGTTTTGTCTGGGTAGGGGTTGGAGGTAGAAGGGTTACCTGGGTGCAGGATTTTATTAATGAAGTGCCAGACGTTTTGGGGGTTAGAGTTATGAGTGAGTTGGGCATTAGAAGAGAATTGTTTCGTATGCTTGTTAATAGGCTTCTTTGTAAGGTTGCAAAGTTCTTTATATTTTTGGTGAAGGGAATTTGATTTAGTTTTAGTCCATTGTTTCCAGGTGCTCTCTTTTTTTATAAGAGTAAGGGTGTATTTTGAGAACCAAGTGGTGTGGGTTGTTTTGATCCTAACTTTTCTAAGAGATGCTAGGGCATCAAGGATGTCAAGGAATGTATGGTTGAAGTAAATGACGGCATCATTTAGGGGGACATATTTCAGAATGGACCAATTTATGGAGTTTAGCATATAGTTGAAGGTTTCATTGTTAAAAGAGGAGAGTCTGCGACATTCCTTGTAGAGATGGAACTTGGCTATCTTTACAGAGTGCCTATGACTGTGGATAGGAAGATGGTTGCTTAGAGAGTCTGGCAGGGTAGTAGGGTTTTGACAGATATTAGGGTCAAAAGTTAAGATCCAGTCCAGGGTGGAACTTTTGTTATTAATTTTGTTGAATCAAGTAGGTGTGGTAAGTAGCTGATGAAAGCCATGAAACTTGATGCTGAGAGAAGAGATGGCTTTTGATAGTTTTTGCCAGTCAGTATTGATGTCTCCTAACAGAATGGTTTCATAGGAGATATGGAGTGACATCCATGAGAGAATGGATTCAAGGATGGGAATGTTGTTTCCTGCTGGAATATAGATAATAGCTATGGCAAATTTCTTTTGGGGGTTAAGGTGGAAGTTTAAGATAAGTAGTTTGGCTGTGTAGACGTTTGGTTGAGTTATGGGTAGGGGGATAAAAAGACGTGTTTGGAGTACATGGTAGCGATGCCACCACCTTTCCTGGTGATTCTGTCTTAATGGTGGATGTTATAGTGGGGGTTAGATTTCTGATTTGGAGATATGAGGTTTTAACCAAGTTTTGGATAGGGTTAGGATGTGTGAGGATTGGATGGCAATGCAGGAGTGTAGTTCTGAGGTTCTGGTAGGTAGGTTCTGTATGTTAATTGAATATATAGTAAGGTGTTTGGTACTGGAGGAGGCAAGGAAGACTTTTGTGGCTGGTGACAGATGGGTTGGTGGAGGCATTTGTTGGGAAGGCTGGAACTTGATTGAGGTGGATATCCCCATCACTTACAATTGTGTTTGAGAGTGGGGGTGGTTTAGAGAAGTAGTGCTAGTGACATAAAGAAGTCTGGAAATATTCGACTTTTTGGACTTTGTTCAACTTGTAGGGGACTCTATAGCATATGTCCTACTTCATGTCATTAATGTTCAGAAAACTACTTAGAAAAGCGGAAGAGGAGGGAGAAAGTTAACTGTAAGTAAAACATTTTTTTTCTTAATGGTACTATTTTTATAGCAGGAAATATTTTCTTTGCATGCTAAAAAGTTTTCTCAGTTATTTTTAGGTGTAATGGGGATACCGATGTAAACAGGTGCTCCTGTTATTTTCTTTTTTTGTTTTTCCCTTCTTCACTCTTTCTCCTTGTTCAGTTTTAAGAAATGCAGGTACTGCAATGTTAAAAAAAAAAAAAAAAGAAAAGTCTGGTTAAAACAGCATGACAGAAGAAAGATTAGTGTACTTTTTCTTATTCTTGCATTCGGACTGACTAGATTAAGGCCCGTAACTTGATCTAGTAACACATTTTAAGAGAAAGCAAGTAAATAAAAAAGAATGTTGAATACTATAATGCTTTTTTCTAGCAAATAAATGTATGCTTAGTAGAAATTTTGTACCTGCTCCTCATCAAAGAGACAATCTGATAAAGAGAAATGGCTAGGAGATAATGTTTTCCTGAAAGCATTCAAGCATTAACCTAGCTGGGAGAGCTATAAAGACAAGGCAAAACCAGACAACACTTAGTAGCACAGGATACACCATGCATCTTAGCATGGATAACCTTTCTTTTAGGTTAGCTCAAGTGCATGTGTGGCTGTCAGTTTGGAAAATTTGTTCCTATTAGGAGGGTAAAACTTCAGATGTACATAGTTTTGTGTGTTATTATTAAGTTAGTAGGTTTTGGGGGGTATTGGTGTGACATAGGGTGAAATGGATATGATGAAAAACAAATGTATACAAAATCAATCTGCCAAACAGTTTATGCATCTAACACAAAATGGAACTAGGCATTTAACAAAGAAGCTATTATACATAAAAAGTGGGAATAATAACTTTTAAAACAATAATGATTTTTGTAATGTCTAAATGTCAGTGGTCTCACAGATAAATGCAAAAAAGAAAGAGTAGTGAACTGTATTAATATGTAGAGTGAAAATAGCTATGGTACGGGAGATACACTTGGAAAGAACTGAGCATGTAAATTTGATAATGAAAGCTTTTCAATATGATTATTCAGCAGAATGCCTGGGACAAAGAAATAAATGACTACTTATATTAATTGCAAGAGAAACTCCAACACTGATAGAAGAGGATAAAAAAGATAATAATGGTAGATTTGTAGTACTAAGGAGCTACTGGCAAGGGAGAAAGATTACACTGGCATGTATTTATATTCCACCTAAAACTGCTATAATGGCACTTAAAATCTGGAAGAAATAATCAGCTTTCAGCAAAGAATATTACTTATAGGTGGGGACGGTAATTTGATTTGTAACAGTGAAAATATGTCCGGGGAGCCGGGAAGGGAAAATATAACAAAGAAGGGTAGATTTTTGAAGACATTTAAGACAATATTTGGCATAGAAGATGTGAATTCAGAGGAGTTCAGAGTGAATTTGCATATTATTCCCCAAGATACAAAAACTGTGCTAGGCTAGACATTATTTACATTTCACAGGAATATGTGCATTTAATTCAAGATCTTGATATGTATCCAGTAGCTATTTCAGATCATGTGCCAATAATAACTAAAAACACGTGGTAATGAAACAAAAATGAGACACTGGTGCTTTCCCACCTGTCTGTTGAAAAGAGAGGAATTTAACTAATTCCCTGCAGTACAGCTCATTTGAGTGTGTACTTTTAACTGCCAGTCAGTGTGGCTTGAGCCTTTAAAAACGCAAAGTTATCACCTTACACTCCAAACGAATACTCATATCTCTGAAACCATACGTCTTAAAGTAAAACTGTAAATGGCAAACTATTCAGGATAAATTCATCTTTACATTATTGACATTCATTCAGTTTGGTGCTTTAAACTGGATTTTATAAGCCAAAATAAAGGCAGTGAATATTAATCTGTAATGTTGCATAAACAGATTATGATATCTCAGTAACCATTCAAGCAAGACCCATACCGCCAGCAGGATTTTCTTCATATAGCTGTGAGCTTTTATATGAGGTTATGCAGTTCTGTGTATTACCTAAACGCTGAGATATTTAGAGAAATATTAAAATTATCATAATACAAATAAACAGTATACAAATACTATTCAATATCTCTTTAGCTGCATTAGGCAGAGGTCAAATAATACAATTGTGTTTGACATCATGTGTGCTTTAAGATGAAATCTTCTGATACCTTGTATGTAGGATGATTTTAGAATTATTAATGTAAATGTGAACAAGCAGTATTTGACACCTAGAGGCTTAGTAGGAGTTAACTACAGAAATGCCTGGAGGTGCACTCGGCTGTAATGAGTTAAGGAATGGGTAGTAGAAATTATTCAGGCGCTATTAGAGAAGATAGACATTTCTTCTGAAAATATAGCTGGGGAGTATGATAAAATTAAAGTGAAGTTTAAAAATAGGGTGGAAATAAAAGAAAGGAAGACATGGTTAAGAAGTAACAAGAATTATTTAGAGGGACTGACAAATGTTTAAGTATTGCAAAACAGGAATAATTCACAAAACAAGAAGAGGATCAACTGCAGAATACTAGACAGACAATAAGGGATTACCTCAACAATATGCATGAGTGTAGAAAGCTAGCTGTTAAGCAGCTGTTTTTGACAATAACTCTAGAGCACAAAAACTTTTAGCACAACAACTCAGACAACAGAAAGTAGAAAGGGATTTCGCCAAGCTTTGGGAGTCTGTAACAAGGAAGATAACAAGAGATCCTGTAGAGGTATTATAAATATTTCAGAAATTTTATGAAAGTCTGTATAAAGCAGAGAAATATGGAAATCATGAAAAGGTTCAAATGGAAATTTTATGGAAGAATTAAATATGCCATGGTCAGAGGTAGATGAGGCTCAATTACTAACATTTAGGATAGGAGGAGATGAGTTAAAAATGGTGATGTATAACCAAGCTACAGGAAAGTCCCCAGGAATAGACAGTATTATTGTTGGAAGTTTGGAAGCTAGGAGGGAAAAAAACTGATAAAGATCTGGAAGGTTTTGTTTAACAGTATTTTAAGAGGAGAAGAAGAAGCACCAATATACTGGAAAAAAGCATTGGCAACTGTAATACCTGGAGACGGTAACGATCTATCAAATCCAGATTCATACAGGCCCATTTCAATACTAAACCATGGTTATAAAGTGTTTATGTCTATAATGGATAAAATAATGGCAAAAGTGATGCCAAACTTGATAGATATTGATCAATTTTTTTTTTGTGGATGGGAGACAAACCAGTAATACTGTACATGCGTACCCCACAGGTTGCACAGTAGCAAGGGTTGCCTTAATTCTGCCCACCACATGGCCATGTCCCAAAAGAATGTATTTTTTTTACATTTTTGCAGAGGGCGCACCCCCCACCCCTGCAAATTAAATATACCAACTCCGAGATCACACTACATTGACGAAAATGGAAGTTATGCCCACGGCACACCCACATCTCGCAAACCGGCTGGTGAGGTACACATATATAGTGTCACCGGCAAACATTTGATAACATTAACAGAATATTGATGATCCAGAGGGAAGCAGAATGTAAGACAAATACCACTGTTGTTGGTGGGTCTTGATGCAGAGAAAACATTTGACAGAGTAAGCTGGGAATTTATGAGCAGGGCATTGGAAGCATTTGCATTCCCTGATAATAACATAAGGTTGATTAGGGGGACACGAGGGATCGTAGGAGAAAATTAAAGTGGGTGGGTTCTTCAGAAATAATTTCTGCTTCAGCAGAGGAACAAGGCAGGGGTGTTTCCCCTTTGTTATTTGCATTATATTTAGAACCACTGGCAAAGGAAATAAGGGACTCAGAAATTCAAGGATATAATTGATATGGTAGTCAAGAAACAGCTGGCTCTGTTTGCAGATGATATTATTTTATATTCAATAAAACCAGAAAAGGACATTACTGTGTTCTGAAACATTTTGAGACAGTTCAAATCTTCTCATGATACAAAACTAATAAAGCTAAAACAAAGGCAATAGTGGTAAATTATGTGTCCACACATGAATTGGTTCAGCAATATCCATTTTTATGGGGACATGATAAAATGAAGTATTGAGGAGTATGGATTAAAACAATTCTGGCATGGCAGCTAAGGATATTTGGAAAGAGACTAAATAAAAGATAATACAAAAACTAAGAAGTTGGAAGCTCTGTTATATGGATATGCATACTAAGATACAAGCAGTTAAAATGTTTTTAGTCCCTTTAGTCTTATACACAGATCAGGCATATTTTATCAACCAGAGGAGAAAGTTTTGGATAGCAATTAATAAAGAGGTGAAGGATTTTATCTGGGAGGGGAAATTAGCAAGAGTCAAGTAGGATAAGCTTATTCTTCCAATAGAACACGGCAGATTGGGATTACCCAATTTGAAGGGGTATTTCAGAGCAACACAGTTAAGGCTCTTATACATTATACAAGCAGAAAACTATAATTTAAAGTGGAAAGAGATTATGATGAAACAGGGAGGAAGCTCAAGAAACAAGGAGAGACTGGAATATTAGGATGCAGACTTCTAAGGAGAATAACAATAATCATACAGAATATTATATTCATAAAGTAGCAGAAAGTATTCTAAGAACTAAGCCACCATGGAAATGGAGAAAGAAGATTCTACTGATAGGAATGACTGCAATTAGGGATACAGACAATAGGCAAGAGGGGGCCGGAATTTATTGGAAAAACTGGCAAAGGAATCAAGGTATTGGGAGCAAATGATTAGAGAGGGAAAGATGATAGAATGGGAAGAGGCCAAAAATTTATTTGGACTGCAGGTTAGAGATTGCCTTCCATATCAAGGATTTATATCAGATATAGACAAAGAGAAAGAAATGGGGGGGGGGTCATAAATGAAAGATAGCATGGGTAGAGATTTTTTCATAGAATCTAGAACAGAAGCTGCTGTTAAAAAAGGAATAATTAGTAGAGCATATAAAGTATGGCATGATAACTATAACAATCAATCACAGGAGGTTATAAAGGATTGGGAAGAGAGATTTGATAAGCAATTCAGAAAGAAACAATAGGAAATATATGTTTCTCTCCCAAATATGCAAAAAAAAAAAAAATCTGAGAAGATTTAGGATTTTTGCTTCGAAATGTTTACATAGATATTTTTTACCCCAAGTAGACTCCAGAGAATTTTTCCTCAGACAGCAAATTTTGGAGGTGTGATGGGGAAGAAAAAGGTCATTGGAAACTTATTTTCTGGGAGTATAATGAATTGAAAGGCTTGAAAGATTCCTGCAGACTACTCTATCAGAAATACTGGGCGAGCAAACTGCTGGAACTAGGAAAATTATTTTTCTGAGCTATGATGCAGAATCAGAATTGCCTAGACATAGTAAGGCCTTGCTGAGTATAATTATGGTGGCTGCCAAAAAAGAAATTACTAGAAAATGGAAATCAGTGTCTAACCCAAATGTACTAGAAGTATTGAATATAGTAACAGAGATAAAACAACTATAATTGGAATCTTTAGGGAAGGGTAGGAGCAAATTACCTAGGAAAAATGGGAATTGCAGGAACAAAACATACAGGGTAGGAATGAGGTTTCAAAGAAGGCAGGATTTGAATAAGCTATGTAATGTTTGACTGACGATGATTGGGGAGATTATCAGCCAGATTCAATAAAGACTACATGGTCCATTTCTACAGAGTAGCACAATGTTTTGGATTCAGTAAGTGGCTGTACATGGTATGTAAAGCCACACACAGCAGTGCAAACAAGGTAAACACCACTCTAAGAAGTAGGAGCTGTTCAACAAGCTAAAAATCTACTGTGTAGACTCAATGCTGGTTTTCCCTGTGAATTCCAAAACCTATTGGAATACAGCCATGGAAAGGAGTCTACAAAGAAACAATGTTAGGGGCTGCTGTTGCTTTAATTCATGTGTATATACAACAGGCTGAAGTCTGTACTGTTCCTGCTAATAGACCAAGGCCAAGAAGGAGAAGAGTTTTCAGACTCTGGGCAATTTATCACAACCTACATGATGTGGAAATTATAGAGCTCTACAGCATAGATAGAGACACTCTACTGGAACTCTGCAACCTCTGTCATCCTCAACTCAGAGGCAGGACAAACTGAGTGGAACCTATCCCCGTGGAGACAAAGGTATGTGTAGCACTTAGAATTTTAGCTATAGGTACCTTTCAGAAACTAACAGGAGACATGCTGGGGGTGTCACAAGCATCAGCATCCAGGATCTTCCATTAGTTCTTGAATGCTATGCTCAAACATGCTAGTGACCACATATAGTTTCCCTGTACTTCTGAGGATAGGGCCAGAAATATGCAGGAGTTCTACCCTGTAGCACACTACCCTGAAGTACTGGGTGCCATAGATTGCACACATGTAGAAATTAAGGCATCACCTGGGGAATAGGGAAGGTTCTACATTAATAGAAAGGGCTTCCACTCTATTAACTGCTAAGACGTGCGTAATGCCAAGGAAATCATCTTGAATGTGTGTACTGGCAATGCAGGTAGTTACCATGATTCACATATCTGGCACACCTCCCAACTGTATCAGATGTTCACTGTGGGGGTGGGATATCCAAAAGGGTCACTTACCGGGGAAGCAGGTTATGCACTGTAACCATGGCTGATGACGCTAATCAGAAATGCACAAACACCTGCTGAAGAACGGCATAATGAGGTACACACTCAAACCAGAAAAATTATAGGTCATGTGTTTGGGCTGCTGAAGTCGTGGTTCCTCTGCCTAGATACATCAGGTGGGGGCCCTGCAGTACAATCCATGGACATGTACTGAAATATTCACAGTATGTGCTGTGTTGCACAACATCATCATCATGAGCAAATCATTTCAACAGGATCAACAAAAGGAAGAAGCACACATCCCAACACTAATGACAAGGTCACCACAGCCAGACACAGGTGAAGAGTCAGCGGGAGAAGTACCAGCTGCTGTGGGTGTAGACAGATGTAGGCATGTGCTCAATATTGCTCGCATTGGCTAAGAGACAACACATAGTACACTCACTCATCACCTAAGGGCCTAAAACCTTCCTCCTATGCTCATACATATAGTAACATTGATGCCAGGCAACTTTCACAACCTCTACCTCCCCTTGTTTTGGCTGTGTGCTGCTTGCATCAGACACAGTCAGCCCTGAACTAAAGCTGTTGCAACTGCTGGATTTACAAGGTAAGTGTTGAATCTGGAGTGTATTGTGTAATAATATGAATGACTGGCATATCCTCGCATGTTGTTACTTGGTAGTGTAAGCAAGTAAAATGTGGGAGATTTGTACAGAAATGACATTAACATGTGACAGCACAGACATATTTGACTTATATGTTCCCATTATTAAGTAGTAGGCCTCAGGCATCAAAGATTCACACAGTTTAAAAAAATGGAGGACAAAGCTAAGAGTCTATGCAAACTGTTAAAAGATTTTTTGCATTGCAGCCTTGAAGTTTAGTAGAAATTGGCCTACTAAGGACATATCCTGCTTATTATACCCTATGAGGTAGGTCTAGGGACGGTCTAGGGCAGAGCTCAGAGGTTCTTTCTTTTTAGCCACAGGGAGGAGTTCACCTCTCAGACTTCTGGTGAGGGGGGGTGTCAGTCCTTCAACAGACCCAATGATCTGCCTTTTCAGCTGCTAGTAGACCTCCGTCTGGCAGCTCCTTTGGGAGGAAGACAGCTCCTTTCAAATTTGATTTATCTATCCTCAACACTATCCTGACATTCCAAGTTTCAGATGTTTATGTTACAAACAGCTTTTACCTCTGCTGGGGCAAATCACTGATGGATGGATCCTTGATCTCTCAAGCTACTTACCTTGCCTATAAGACTAAGTTGCATGGAAGTAAATAAGTGCTTTCAGTTCTCTGATTCTTTCATTACAGTTTCTCTATTTTATCTACTGGCTCAGTGATAGCTTACTTCAGGCTAAAAGGAATTCAAATCATCCCTTTGCTTGGACTGACCCTGATTCTGGCTCAAGAAAAAAAGACCTCCTTCAGCATCTGGAATATAATTATAGCAAAGTAAAGATGCTAGGGTATTCTGTAGTGAGCGAAATAAAGTCCAGTCTAGTACCCTCTCAAGACATGTGCTTTCTAGGTGTGAGGAATACAGCCCAGCAGATGGCCTTTTTAACTTGGTCAAACAAAAGTCTCTATCCCTTTACTTCCATCAACTATCTCATCAGTCGTGCGCTGACAAGGACAGTCCTTCAAGCATTGGGTTCCATCTTGCTTTCTGGTGCTTCCCAATATAAACTGCATATAGGAAGCTGCAATGGTATCTCAAATCTCAAAAACACAGCACTGCCAGGATTTGGGATTCAATAATACCTTGACTGAATTGGAAATACTTGTCATGGAAGACTGCTTTTCTTTGGCTGTACTTCTGCAAGAAGGGTGTCTGAGTTACCCGAGCCCTTATGGCAGTCCCTTTGATTTTCCATAAGGATAGTATCACATTCATTATTTGATTTTCCTTCCTTTATGCCTAGGTGGTTTCTTGTGTAACTAAACCAAACTATTTATTTGCCTTTTTTTATGCACCCCCCCAAATGCCTATTTTTTATTTTTTTGCACACTTTAGATGTACACAGATTAGTGCGTTATTATTGTTTGGGACTAGGATTTTAGGCAGTCTCAGCAGTTGTTTGTTTTTTTGCTTTAGGTTGCATAGAGGCAAGCTGTGTCAAACAGGCTATTTCTATTTCTAGGTGGATTGGGTTTTGCAATGCATTTTGTTATAGGATCATTGCAAGGAGAGCCCAGCGGGATTATCATTCATTCAGGGCAGAGGGCACTTCAACAGGATTCAGCATTTCTAAGGGGGTGTAACTATTTTTATTTTGGAGGCAGCTACTTGGAGTTACTATCATGCTTTCTCCTAAGCTTTCCTACCTTCCTCTCTACTCTAGATCCTAGGGCTGGTTTTGCCACAGCTATTACATAAAGGCATGTTGTTTGCATATAGCCTAGCTATGATTAATGTTCCCTCCTTCCCTCTGTGTTTAGGGTGGTTGTGGTGAGGGTATTTATATACTTTTTGTTTATATTATGTATTTATTGTACATGTACATTTTTTTGGTGGTATTTTACCTCTCCAAAGTAGTGATGGTCACTGTGTGGCTTCAGTTTAGCACCATCCATTTGTACTGGAAAATGATTAAAGGGAGAAGTTAGAAAGTAATAGTAGACACTGTAGTTTCAGACTTCAAAGCCCTCACAAGATCATTAACAATTAAGATGGAATAGTTTGATGCTGTCAACTGTCTAACTTTCTAAAACCAAAATAAGTCAAAGGTGCAATTACCAATTCAGCATCACAAATGCAGATATACTAAGCACTAAGTATCTCCCCTGAGATCCTCTGTCTATCAGAGACTTGGTTAAAACCTGCAATAACTGACAATGAAGTAACACCTGGGTACAACATACACAGGCTGAATTGTGCTTCCAGGAAGGGGGGGTGGGATAGCCATACACTATAAATCTGAATTGAATACATCCACAGATGTTATACAACCACCCCAGGCTGGTAACTTAGAAATTCTAGCTACCAAACTGCAACTCAACAAAAGTAAATGTATCTATGTCATCTGCATGTATATTCCCCCAGGTAACAATATATCTATACTAGAAGACACCTTACACTGGATATCTACCCACTATCCTCAAGAAATCCTCCTTTTTGGAGATGTTAATATAGACTGGGCCACTTGTTCTTCGGAATCCTCTACCAACCATATTAACTTGCACTCATTTACTCAAATCATCAATACCCCTACTAGGTTAGGTAAACCTAACCAAAAAGAAAGCACACTCGATTGGATACTCGTTAATGGTCACCCCAACCTGTATACCTCTGGGACCCTCCCTGATACTCTAAGTGATCACCTTCTCACATTCATTATCAAGCACAAAGCTATCAATCCCAAACTACCCTTGCTAAGAAATGTTAGAAATAAAAAAATTTTGACTTCGCCAAATTCCAACTAGAACTAAAATCTTGTAATTGGTCCATCCTAAAACTTCTCCCCTTAGAGGAAGCTGTCTTGTACTTTAACAATAAATTCCTTGAGATCCTCAACTCACATGCTCCCACTTGTCTTAAGAGATCCAATGCAAAATCTGCACCTTGGCTTTCAAAAGAGACTAGAATCAAAATTAATCTTAGAAATAAAGCCTGGGCCTCATGGCGCCCTACTAAACTACCTGATGATCAAATTGAATACAGGCAACTTAGGAATGAGGCTAAAAATGTATGCTATTAGACAAAAAACAATACTATTGCAATTTACAAACAGTAAATCAAAACAACCCACAAAAATTCTGGGCAGGGCTGAATAATCTAATACACCCTGGTCAAACTACTACCCCCATCCCAGCTGCCACTACTGATAAATCACCTGAAGAAGTCTCGGACAGCTTTAACAGATTCTTTACCGAAACAATTCAAGCCCTAGCTAGCCAACTACCTCCTAGCTCCCCCAGTCCAAATAGTGCCACCCCTAGAAA
This sequence comes from Protopterus annectens, assembly GCF_019279795.1. Taxonomy (NCBI): domain Eukaryota; kingdom Metazoa; phylum Chordata; order Ceratodontiformes; family Protopteridae; genus Protopterus; species Protopterus annectens. The sequence continues at coordinate 416,818,191 of NC_056739.1, forward strand.
CCTACCCCTATTTAGCTTTCAAGCCGTCACCACATCATTTATCTGTACCCTAATCAGAAAACATAAACCCACCACACTCTCAGCTGACCATCTTCCAGCTGAATACCTACAAAAATCAGCTGGTGCCATTGCCTACCCAGTCAATTGGACCATATTAGAAGCAAAAATTCCTATTATCTGGAAAATATCTTATGTAATCCCTCTTCACAAAGGAGGCAGTTCTACTGAACTCTCCAACTATAGGCCTATAGCAATACTCTCTCTCTAGCAAAAATAATGGAAAAATGTATTCAGAAACAGTTCCTGTACCACCTTATCCAGAACCACCTCTTGGCAGACACCCAGCATGGTTTTAGACCTCACCATAGCACTACCTCAGCCCTACTTATCTTTTCCAATACTATAAACCTTAACCGCAACAATAACTATATTTCTTCAGCTCTTTTTCTGGCTCTTTCTAAAGCCTTCGATATGGTTGACCACAAACTACTAATCCAAACCCTGCAAACAATCCTAAAACCATTTAATGGTTTCATTCCTACCTAAGTGGAAGACTACAGGCTGTGTTTTGGCAGAGCAAACTGTCCACCTTACTACCTAATACCCTAGGTGTACCACAAGGTTCTATACTAGGTCACCTGTTATTCTCCATCTTCATCAATGACTTAAACGCTGTTATACCTAAAGTTAGTTGTATCCAATATGCAGATGACTCTACTCTGATCTGCTTGGCAACATCCCCAACAGAGTTACAGTTATCTACCCAGACCACCTTTACCACAACTGAAAACTGGCTTGCCAAACATCACCTGATACTGAACCCTAAAAAAACTAAAATGCTGTTATTCCCACCTACACAAAAGTCTAGTGCTATTAACATTACAATTAAAGCAAGGGATGGCACAGTAATCTCTCCTGACTTATTAACTAAACTATTAGGTGTCATTATAGATAACAACTTAAAATTTGACCTACAGGTTAATCAATTGATCAAAACCATCAATAAAAAAACTCGGATCACTGTGCAGAATAAAAACCTTCCTAACTTCTCCAGCCAAAGTTGCCATTGCTCGTTCCCACCTTCTCTCTACTCTTATGTATGCATCCCCTCTTCTCTGTAATGTTAGCAAGACTGTCCTGAACAAACTATCTATCTGTTACACATTGCCAGGTTCGCATCAGGGCTGCCTTACAGGACACATCACTGTGACAATCTAATCCAGCTTGGATGGCTGGAACTACCCAGTCTAATCTTATATAACCAAATGTTTTTTTCCCACAAAATTATATATAACCCTGAAAATACCCCTGCACTCAAAAATCTGGTCACCCTATACAATAATCCTAGACCGCTGCAATCCGCAAACAGACTCCTTGTCCAGATAAGTAAATCTAATAACTTAGCTGGTGACTCTGTCTTCACAAACTCTGTAGGTAGATCATGGAACTCTATTCCATCTGATATCATCTTACTCTCTTCACTTGGTCAGTTTAAAACTTAAGTTCAAACACTACCTGGGATCAAACTGATTATGCTACTGTATCAAGCTGGGTTAAATATTTCTCTGGAAAGTGCACTGATGAATGTAGCCTATCATGTACTGCAACTTTGTATGTAAATATATTATATGTAATGTGTATTGTCTGCCTCTAATGTCTGTTAAGTTTGATTTTTTTGAATCTGTAACATGAGACATGTAATTAGATTTTTGACATGCAATTGATTTTTTATACCTTGGAGCTTTTCTCCCCGGGCCTCTGCTGAAAATGGACATATATCCAGTTGGACTTTCCTGGTCAACAAATGTAGAATAAATAAATAAATAAAATAAGTCAGCTATGCACCCTACGCATCAGACACAAAGCTTATGTATCCCTCAAGCCAAAAGATAGGAAACAGGGATATGGCACAGTTATCATCGCTTGCACAGGGTGTTATGTGTGGGGGGCAGGAAGCCTAGGCTGACACAAAAGGTCAGCGAGTCTGAGTAAGTAAGAAAGAGGAGACATTCAGATAAAGCAAAAAATGGCCAGTGAGACAAAATGAGTTTTAAGCTTCACAGCTGAACCGTGTAACTGCTGTGTGTGTGTATTTGTATTGATCCTCCAGGTGAAATTGGTGTGTGAGTGTCTACATGAAGACAGCCAAGCTCTGTGCTAGCTCTATGTCTTGGTATATCAGACAGGTGTGTGCCATACATGGTACAGATGACAGTTCATTGTTGTCACACCTGACCATGAGAACTGGCTCTGCCAGGAGTTGTAATAGCACATCCACGCCCATGGTCAGGTGCATGGCTGTTACCTGAATGTGACTGATGTCTACTGGACAAGCTCCCCTCATGAGGATGCTGAGGACCATGACCCCATGGCGTGCCACTTCTGAGTGTGGACAGCCCAACACTGATGGAGCAGTGGAAGTACTGAGATTATAGGAGCATGATCAGGCACAGCCACATTGGCTAACAGCAGATGATGTGTCTGACCTATGCCCATGAGGATGCCATTCCCCTCCCAGTAGATGTTCTATCACAGACACTTCCCTTTCCAATGTGTCATTCATCCAATCCATTGAATCAACAACACTGTGGAGGCAGTCACGCATGTCAGCTTGTGCCACATCTGTAATCCTAAGTATTTCTCTGGAGGACCTGGGAAGAGACACCTGGATCAGGTAGAGGATGGACAGCAGGCCTCCTCTGATCACTCATAACAACCTTTCTGCATGGCACCTCACCCATACTTGGTTAGGGCTAGAGTCAGTAGGCACTGAAGTCACAGTAACCACACTTCCCTCATCAAATGTAACATAAAAAATAAAATAAAATAAAAAAATAAAATGAAGGCTGTAGCTGTAAACTCTTCATTGATTTTCCTATATGCTAGTTGCTTGCCTTAAATACACAGCTATGTGATGTACATAAGCATGTTGAAGCAGTGTTAGATATTATTTTATAAGTGTCTATTAAGAATACAGGGCAGTTTCTTATAAATTTATCTGTTTAGCAATTGTTTTAAGTGGAGCTTTTCTCCCCGGGCCTCCGCTGAAAATGGACCTGTGTCCAGTTGGACTTTCCCGGTCATCAAATGTAAAATAAATAAATAAATAAAATTGTCACACCCTTCACCTGTCCAATATATAAGGGCTCACTGGAATGGGTAGGCGTAGATTTACTGGCTGTGTCTGATGGACTTTCAGGGGATAGCTGTATGTCAACCTCAGTGTCAGATTCAATCTCTGCATCCTACCACTGGGCCTCTGTTTGGCTACCATCATCATCAGAGTCTGCTGATACTCTGACATTAGGTGGTAGAAGTCCCACACTTCCGGTGTCAGGATCACCTGTGATAATAAGCAGCAAACATAGGAGCAATTAATACCTACACTACTATAGTCCAATATACGCTAACAAAATAACAGTGGTGCCACTATTAGACAGTACAGCAATACACACATCAGTCCTGACATCAACATCACACACCAAAATATTTGTTTGAATTGCTCATCAGTACTGACATAAAAATGTTTGGTTTATCATATGCAGATTATTATGATCTGTATGCTGGATGGTCCTGGAAGAAGTTAAGCAAAAGGTAAGGACAACATCATCACAATTAACAGTAACACATGGGGTAATACTTTATTCCCTATATATGTCCATTAACTAAACTTTCAACAAGAACGTGGATGACAAGTCCAACCTAAGCCCATGTGTAGTCAATCAGAATGTATTGTTAAGTGTTGCAATCTTTAATCCCCCCCCCCAAAAAAAAATTCTTGTGAAACAGAACTAAAATATTGATTTTAATTGTTTTACTATACAATAGTATTTAACAACTGAGATATAAAACCTACCTGGAAGCTCCTCCTGGGACATGCTTGCTCTCCCTGAAACAGTAGCATCAGTGTCAAAGACATGCTGTTCTGCACTTTCCTGGGAGCTGTCTGAATCCCTGACAGTGGACAGGAACTCTTCAATTGCTGTTAGGGGTGGCTCTGTAGCAGCCCACTGGTACCCATCTGATCACTGGCCACTGCAGCTGCTCTCCTCCATGCAGATGAGATCATGCCAGTGGCCCTATGGCACAGTTGATCATATTTCCTGATTTGGCCACCCACTGCATTAATAAATGTCTGCAGCTATCTGCTGCCAAGTTTGCATTCTGCCTGACATATCTCCACATCCCCTATCAAACAGGAAGGCACCATGTTGACTAAAAGCTTCCACAATTACCTGATTCTCAGGATCAGTCAAGGGTGTTTTTTGAGGATTGAGACATCTGGGTGCCATAGTTCTAGGTGTCCTAAAATACAACAGAAAGTTAATACACATAAGTATCATATAACTACAAAATAATTGTTCCCAGATAAAACAAAAATGGTAGCATTTCAATATTACCCACTGGAGAAACATAAAACTGTCTTGAGATTTGAACTGTGAACAACAGGCCAGATGCAAAGAAGGAGAGTAACAACAGCAAAATATCCTAGTTTGTGCCATAACAGAAATTCAACTTTGATCCCCACTTCCAAAAGAACAGGCAAATGACACATTTTGCTAACAAACCATCTTTGAAATGCTAAAAGTGATATCAAATGAACTTTATAACATGTCTACAGATTTAACATAGAACATTCCATGCTAAGGTATTGCCAATCGTGTATACCTGTGAAATGCCCTGACAGCCATCAGTGCATTTCTAACTTATGCATACAGGTAAAAGTGTAAAGCCTTTGCTAATCCAAAAAAAAAAAAAAAATATATATATATATATATATATATATATATATATATATATATATATATATAAAATATATATATATATATATATATATATATGTATACAATTTTAAAGAGATGTTTCTTAATTACGTTTCAGCATATGCACTATATAGATGCAAGTATATATTCTCAAGTTCAGTAATTCTCTGCACAGATATATCACAAAGTAATAGCCTCTTTTCTGTGTTCTCCACATAAACAAGTCTCCTCACCTTCAGTTTCCCTAGCTATGCAGTTGCCTTTTTATGGTGTAGATTCATGACTGTCAGCACAGTGAACTTGCAAATGAGGTGTGAACTCATCATTAGAATTGCTGAATTCCAAATACTTGGCTCTGTGTATCTGATGTAAACATAGTGCAGGCACTCCCTCAGTGTTTGTTTTTAATGGATTGCAACTGTGAATGATTAGTAAAATGAGAAGGAAAATATAACAGCAGTACAGACTACCCTAGAAAATCCCCAAGGCTGCAATAGCAGAATATGTTTTTTCTTACATTTATTTCATTGAATTGCACTTAACACTTATAGTTGTGTTATACAGCGAATCTACTACATTTTACACTGTTATAAAGCTTTTTTTTTACTGTTTCACTGCATTTTTTTTTGTGTTCTGGTCAAGTAGCATAGTCTGGATAGAGGCCTGCTGTTATCCAGGCCTGGTTGTTTTGCTTGTTGAGTTTCCTGTGTTTCTGGCAGCCATCTTCTGCTGGTAGTGTCTTGTCTTCACTGTTAGTGAGAGTACCAGGGTTGCCTGACCTTCTCTGGCACGAGTGATTGGTTGAAAGAACAAAAGCTAGCAGGATTGGGTTGTAATTCAAGCTTCTAGATTCTTCCATCTTTTCTGGTATTTAAACCCTGTGTCTACAGGGGGCTGTGCTTGTTTTTACCAGGCTGAGGAGTGGTGATTCATCACTGTGACAAAGCAGAAAATCCCTGAGGCTCCAATAGCAGAATAAGTTTTTTTCTTATATTTATTTCATTGAATTGCACTTCCTAACACTTATAGTCATGCTATACAGCCAATCTGCTACATTCTGCACTGTTATAAAGCTTTTTTTACTGTTTCACTGCATTTTTTACTGTTTTATACTGTTTTAACTGTATTGTCATTGCTAGATAGTGTTCCATTACTGTAATTGCATTTCTATTTAATTTCTTAACTGTAAACTGCCTTTTCATACTGAGAGTTGTATTTTCTGTTTGTGAGTGCTCTACCTGTGGTTTTCTGTACATTCTTGTGAGGTTTCTGTGTTCTAGTCAGGTAACATAGTCTGGATAGAGGCCTGCTGTTATCCAGGCCTGGTTGTTTTGCTTGTTGAGTTTCCTGTGTTTCTGGGAGACATCTTCTGCTGGTAGTGTCTTGTTTTGGCTGTTAGTGAGAGTAACAGGGTTGCCTGACCTTCTCTAGCATGAGTGATTGGTTGAAAGAGCAGGGGCCAGCTTGATTGGGCAGTAATTTGAGCTTCTAGATTCTTCCATCTTTTCTGGTATTTATACCCTGTGTTTGCAGGGTGTTGCTTTTGTTTGCTCATTGCACACTGCTGCTCTGCTGTTTTAACACATTGTGAGGTATCTCAGTGCATATTTTCCCTTACCAGCACTCATGTGTAACTGATGCCCACCCTTGCAAATTCTGTAATTTTATCCAGCCCTACTCACATCTATAGGTAATGTATTCTGATAGTACCCACTCTACCATCCTTTAGCTCTCTTCCACATATTCTCACAACTATGGATGGACAATTTCCTGTGGTCTCCTGCTAGTCTTGTTGATATGGGCATCCTGAGACAGTGTAGCAACTACCTCATGTACATGGAAAACCCTCTTCTTCTACCATCTAGGAACACAATATGTGAGAGATGCAGTTACAATAAGAACCTAGAATCCTTGCTGTCTCAATCACAAGTCAGTACATCTGACACTGAGAAGGTTGTCTGCACAAACACCACAAGCACCATATCTCTAACACCACCCATACCTGTACAGTACATTCCTACATATATGGATTCTCAACAAAAACATGGCTAAACAAAAGAGACCTCTGAGGCTAAAGCACACACACACATCACAACCCACTGCACCAATCACCACACATAGCCTGCATCTCACAGCGTCTAAGGCACAGCCACAAACCCAGCATACTAGTCATAGGAGACTCTATTGTAAGACACACAGATATGCCCCTCACCAGGCCAGACAAGGGAAAAGTCACAGTAAGTTGCTTGTCAGGTGCTAGAATCCACACACATATCAACACGAAATATCCAAAAAATACACTCAGGAGGCAGTTACTGGAAACAAACTCCAACTTTTAATGGTGCTTCTGGTACCTTGGCAAACAGCCTTTAAGGAATAACATAAGCCACCAGCTATTCCCATTTTATGTTAAACTGCTCCAATTAAACATCTCAATCACCCAGTAGTCTACTACAAGAACCTGCTTAAACAAACATACCCTTAAAAAGGGGTAAAATATTTTCCATATACAATAAGTTACAAAACGTCATATATACGATATTATAACTTATACATTTAAATTCACATCCAGATTCATAGTTTTAGGTTTAAAGTATTATAATTTAGAAGGAACCTGCTTTCCATTTTTAACAAACTAGCTAAAAAGTCCCCACCCATAGCAAGAAAAGGTGTAGCCAACACACTAAAGAAGAAGCTAACATCAGAACCCCCATGTGCATTAATAAAGTGTTCAGCCATTGGGCTATCCAAATGACTATTTCTAGTATGTCCCAGATGTTCAAGAATTCTAACTTTTACCATATGTTTTGTCTGTCCAACATACCACCTCACAGGAGTACACCCACATCCTACAATATAAACCACCCCACAAGAAACACATGAAAACCTTCCCATGGAACAAAATAATTTACCATTAATGTTTCTACCTGAAATGTTCTCAATCCTAGAACATACTTTACATCTTCCACAAGGGAAGGAACCCATATTAGCCCCCTGGAAAGAAACCTTCTTAAAACCTAACAACTCCCTTAAATTTAAATACCTCTGATAAGAAAATGTAACATCTGAAGGGAACAGATGCTTTAGTTGCTCATCTTCACATACCACTGGCCACAAATCTTTCACTGACCTCCTTAAAATATCAGAAAATGGGGAAAATCTCATAACAAAAAACAATACTTTATCCTGCCTATCAGTTTCCTGATCTGAATGATGCCTTTTAAAACCTTCATAACTATTATGTCTCCTACCACAGCTGCTACCCCCATACCTTTAACACACTATCCTTAGCTTTTTTCAAACTAACACAAGAATAACCCCTTTGCAACAATTTCCGTTCCACCTTCATGAACTCTTTATTTTTTACTCCTTGTTAAGGATATGTTTATTTAAGCAGGTTCTTGTAGTAGATTATTGGGTGATGAAATGATTGTTTATTTTGAGTAGTTTGACATAAAATGGGAATGGCTGGTGGCTTATGTTATTCCTTTAAGGCTGTTTGCCGATGTACCAAAAGCTCCATTAAAAGTTGGAGTTTGTTTCCAGTGACTGCCTCCTGAGTGTATTTTTTGGATATTTCGTGTTGCTGTGTGTGTTTGGATTTGTTCTACATCATGTCTTTGGAGGGAGCATTTGCTGTTCCCGGTATTTTCATGGTGGATATTAATATGGAGCCTGCTGGCAACAAGGTATTTTTCCAGGACTGGTTACAGGAAAGTAAAGACAAACTGCCAGGTATGGATCTTTGGACTGCTTTAAATCTAGGGTATTTTCACAGTAGTTTTGAACCACTAGAAAAATGTATAGTGAAGAAACTGACTTTATTCTATGATACTATGTTGTTGGACAAGTATCTGGAATTGAATATTACCCCTAGGAGTTTCCATGTAGATAAACTACCTGTCTAGACTTTACTGACAATGGGGCTGATTTACTGGAGGAGTGGAAGCAAGTTTCTACTTACTATACTCTTAGTTGGCTGAAAATTGTGGTCAAAAGGAACCAGAGACAGTATAAGAAGGTTTGTAGTAACATTGAGGAGTTACAGAAGGCATTGGCCAAGGAAACAGTTGAACAGCCCTTTATTGAGTGTATGACGGTCATTAAAGTCCATTTGGTTAAGGTTGAGAAAGAGGTTGTATCGGAAGAAAAAGAAATTCAACATTGATATAATGGACTTTGGTAAAGACCAAATATTCCTATGGCAATGAAAACCAGGAAGAAGATGGCAGGTTACCACAAGAGTCACTGGAGATAGGTTGTTCACATCACATGACTCTTCAGTCTCATCTGGATGTGAAATGCAGGCTGGAAAGAAGAATGTTTCATTTTAGGACATTAGGCAACTAAATGAGATGGGACAATCACTGCAGAGTCAGAATAATTGTGGGGGCAGGAGGAAATAGTGAAAATGAAGTTTTTTGGTGATTTAGTGAAGAAACTAATGTGGACATATCTTGGGTGGCATATAGTAAGTACTTTGATAAATAAACTGTGACTGATGTTCATTTTTGTAGTAAAAATTAAGAAAATAGGGTATGTATGCCTGGTCAGCTGCATATTATAAACTTATCAAATGCCTCCATTACTAAAGACCTTGAAATGTTGCTGCTAAAGCGAAGCAGGTTTGTTCCTACTCTTTTTCCATCTTTGGCAGATGTTATTTTGGGCATTAAAAAGTTTTGTAGAAAATTGTATTTGCAAGTGTATTTTGAAGAAAAACAAGCACTTGTTGAAAGTGATAATGTTGAAATGTTTGATACTGAAGATTCATTGCTTGACATGTCTATACATGAAAATGAATTGGTAGATATTTTTTTTCTGAAAATGAAGGTGAAGGGAAAGTTGGTTATTTTACTGGTTATGGGAAATTAATGATGCCACATTTTTCTTATTCTGGTACTTTCATTCACCCTAAATGTTCTAACATTGTTCAAAGTTTTGAAAGGGTATTATGTAAAAAAGTGGAACTTGAATACCATAAGTTTGTTAGATCTAGAAAAGTGTATAACTTATCTAGGGATGAATGGGACACTTTAAAGTCATGTAGAAGTTCAGAATGTGATGTTAATTTTGTCATGCTGACAAGGGGAGTAACTGGGTGCTGGTTTCCAAGACATATGATAAAATGGTGTTTGATTTGTTAGCTGGTTCAGAATATGAAAAAATTGGCAAACAACCCCAGGAAACATTACAACAGTCAGTTGAGAGAAAATTTGGATAAAGGGGAAGGACTTGTTTTTTCACAGAGAGGGATGTAAGTAAGTTGTATGTTAAACATCCCAAAAACCCTATTGTTATGCCATCCCTAAAGTACACAGTAATCTAAATGACCCCCTTGGTAGACCAATTGTGGTGTGTGTGCAGTCATTCATGCAAAATATTGGGATTTTTTTGGATTTTCATTTAAAGAACTTTCTATCTAAAATTCCTTCTCATATTATGTGGACTGCTGATATTTGTCATGAAATGAAGACAGTTCATTGGTAAAGATTTTTTACTGGGCTACAGTAGATCTTAAAGCTTTATACACCAATATTAAAAGAAGGTGGGAATAGAAGCAGTTCTTTGGATGTTAGGGGAGGGACCACGTACAGCCTTTTGGATGGAAGTGTTGGAATTTTGTTTAACACATAATTATTTTTGTTTTGGGGTGATTATTTTTTGCAAAAAGAAGGCACGGTGATGGGGGCTTCTTTTGCCCCCAGCTATGCTATTATTTTTATGGCCTTTTTTGAGAATAGATTTATTTATTCTACAGAATTTTTTTTGCATAAAATGTTATTTTAAGTGTTACATTGATGATTTAATTTTTTATATGTAGGGGGAATTTGGATGAGTTTTCTGTATTTATTGATCAGTTAAACCAGAATGAATTGGGGTTGCAGTTTACTTTTACTGTGTATAGAATGAATATACAATTTCTGGATGTGGAATTTTATGTTAAGGAAGATTTGAAATTAGAACATAAACCCCATGTGAAGCCTACTGCAGTTAATAAGTTTTTACAGGCCAGTAGCATGCACCCATCACATCTTATGGAAGCATTGCCTATGGATGAATTTAAAAGGATTTATGAGAATACTTCTGATAAGAATTTGGTGGAAGAAGAGTTCATGAAGGTGGAATGGAAATTGTTGCAAAGGGGTTATTTTAGTGTTAGTTTGAAAAAGCTAAGGATAGTATGTTAAAGGTGGGGGGCAGCAGCTGTGGTAGGAGACATAATAGTTATGATGGTTTTAAAAGGCATCATTCAGATCAGGAAACTGATAGGCAGGATAAAGTATTGTTTTTTGTTACCAGATTGTCTCCATTTTCTGATATTTTGAGGAGGTCAGTGGAAGATTTGTGGCCAGTGGTATGTGAAGATGAGCAACTAAGGCATTTGTTCCCTTCACATGATACATTTTCTTATCAGAGATATTTAAATTTAAGGGAGTTGTTAGATTTTAAGAAGGTTTCTTTCTAGGGGGTAATATGGGTTCCTTCCCTTGTGGAAGATGTAAAGTATGTTCTAGGATTAAGAACATTTCAGGTATATTATTTCGTTCCATGGGAAGGTTTTCATGTGTTTCTTGTGGGGTGGTTTATATTGTAGGATGTGGGTGTACTCCTGTGAGGTGGTATGTTGAACAGACAAAATGGATGGTAAAAGTTAGAATTCTTGAACATCTGGGACAAATTAGAAATAGTAATTTGGATAGCCTAGTAGCTGAACACTTTATTAATGCACATGGGGGTTCTGATATTAGTTTCTTCTTTAGTGTGTTGGCTACACCTTTTCTTGCTACAGGTGAGGATCTTTTATCTAGGTTGTTAAAAATAGAAAGCAGGTTCATTCTAAATTATAATACTTTAAAACCTAAAGCTATGAATTTGGATGTGAATTTAAATGTATAAGTTTTAATACCGTATATATGATATTTTGTAACTTATTGTATATGGAAAAATATTTTATCCCTTTTTAAGGGTATGTTTGTTTAAGCAGGTTCTTGTAGTAGATTATTAGGTGATGAGATGATTGTTTAATTGGAGCAGTTTGACATAAAATGGGAATGGTTGATGGCTTATGTTATTCCTTGAAGGCTGTTTGCCAGGGCACCAGAAGCACCATTAAAAGTTGGAGTTTGTTTCCAGTGACTGCCTCCTGAGTGGATTTTTAGGTGCTATAATCCGCCATATCACTCATGCACTCAAGTCTCTCAACAACAACTCTGTCATAGTCCATGTTGGTGTGAATAACTTGTGAAGTGCCACTCTGGACTACATGAAGAAAGACATGATTGAGCTTGGTGAATATGTGTCCCAGGCAGGTATGTCCCTAGCCTTAAGCAGTATCCTACCGTCACCCATGATGAGGCCTCAGTACAAACAGAAAATGATTGGCTTTAACAATTGGCTTAGTTTCTGGTGTCATTCCAAGGGAATCCAGTACCTGACAGCCTGGGAGGACATAATTGACAGACCACGATGCTTTGCCAGAGATGGCCTTCATCTGTCTCCCCTAGGCTTCAGGCTTCTGGCAAAGACTCTTAGCTCTCCCATAGTGCCTTTTTTAGGGAAAATCATGAGGACAAAATTACCAATGTGAAAAATTCTTCTAAATGAAATTTAAAGGTCATGCTGCTAAACACTAGGAGTCTTAACATAACACTTTACTCATTGCAAGCATTCCTGACCCTGGAAGATGCTGACATTTGTGCAGTCACTGAAATGTGGTTCAAAGCTGCAGAGAACACTGAAGCCTCACTAGGTTACTTGTTCTACCATACTTTCAGACCCCAAACAGAGGGCTACAAAGCCAAAGGAGGTGAAGTTTCAATATTTATCAAAGACATACACACCTCCAGGCTGGTCAAACAGTATGACACTCCAGGTGCAGTTAAAGGACCGCCGCTACAGACTCAAAACACCTATTCAAATCATAGCATGATGTTTCCTACACGCCATCCAGTATCCCAGAAATCATTGTTTGGCTCAAAAATGTTACATCATGCAGGCCTCCGTTTGCCTAAAGTTCCTGTCATTTCATAGATGTTGAACACTTAGCTTCCCTAGCTGTCAAAGTCCTGAGGGTAATTTCACCTGGTAATTCCATTGATTGGCAGATCTCAGCAGGGTGCTTGACTCATGTAGTTTAATCTTTGCTCTAGCATTTCCTTTGTTAGAGGGGACATTTTTTTGCTGCACTATAGCTTAACCAGTTTAGATCTTTATTAATTTAAGTGTTAAGGTATCACTTCATGCTTCCACCTTGTTAAAAATTGAGATTTACATGTGCAAAGTGTGTTGTATGGAGTGTTTGCCTTTGTATGTTTTTACTCCACTGGTTGGTTTGCAAAAAAACCTTTTGCAGTGTCCTTGGATTTGTCTTTGTACATACAAACCACATTGCTATATTTTCCCCTTCCTTTTTCTTGTGTCCAGAAGTCACTTATAACAAAGTAAATTTTTTATTGATTAATAAAGGACATCAAGGTTAACTTACCTTGAATCAGATAATGGATGCCACTGCAAAAGAATCAATTGAAATATTTGTGCATGGACAAAATCCCTTACTAAATCTATTTGCCAGCCTCCAGTTCAATTGGTGCTATGGCTTTATATACTGGTGTGTTTGCTCATGCCTTCCAAATATCCACCATTACATACCAGTTTTGCTTTTCAGACTTAAGGTGTGGAAGCTGCACTGAATAATTCTAGGTGCTTGTTCAAGTTTCACATGGTGCTTGCTTTCATGTTAAGCCACTATGAATATGTTGCACTGATACCAGGGTAATGTTTTAATTTTCTATTCAAGCATCATTTGTCATGCAGAATGTACAAGTATGCATACCAAATTTCTGTGTTTCCAAACATCGTGTTACACTGACAAAACACCTATTCAAATCACAACCATAGAGTGGAAGACCTATTCTAGTTCAGACATGAACGCATAGATATTCCTCAACTTTGTCAATGCCAATGCTTTGGATCAGCTGGTTGACACCCCCACAAGAGGTGAAAATATCCAGGACCTGGTACTAACCATCATGAGTAGCCACTGTAGCACCCCTACAGTGTCATCCTCCTTGGTAAGATCCAACCATAAAACAATCACTTTCAAAGTCATCATCTTCTCTGACATCCTCCTTGCCAGAGTCAAACAAAAAAACTTTTCCAAAGCTGACTACAACCACCTGAAAGCAGGTATAAGCAGCTTCACAGCCACCATCCCTTCAGCTGAATCAAGCACTAATGTCCAAGCCTACACCAAAAAACTATATGAGCACCTATATAGCTGCATATACCTGACATGACCAAATCATCTTCCTCAAGGAAGAGTAAACCTATCTAGTGAACAGCAGTAATAAACCGGCTCTATAATAAAAGGAAAAAATTGCTGTCCAAGACCAAGAAGGAGCAGTTGCCAAGTTGGAAGCAATCTCTTCTTTGTCTGAACAAGTTAATAAGGTCACTGGTGAAATTCTCTAAGGCTAACTTCGAGTCCAGATTGGCCACATCCACTAAGGACAATCACAAGGGCTTCTTTGCATACATCCACAATCTCAAAGGTAACTCCCAAATCTACTCTGAATTGGTGGTCAAGAATGCCACATACACAAATGCCATAGATATAGCCAACCTGCTGGCAGACAGGTTCAGTGAAAACTTCACCACCCATCTCCCCCATCAGTAAACCAGGACATCCTCAGCACCTGCCCCCTCCCCTCATCACCAGAGAGCAGGTTATTAATGCCAAGAAAGGCATCATTATCCCCTTTGGGGAAAATGGTGTCCCCACTAATTATCACATTAATAACAATGTACTAAGCAAGCAATCAGTCATGAGGGACTTGGGCACCCAGGTTGATAGCAACCTGACTTTTGACCACCATGTTGCCTCTGTTGTACAGAAGGCTTTCTACATGGCCCACCTCATAAGTAAATGTATTTCACCCAGGAACAAGGAAGTCCTAACATCCCTGTAATCTTCCCTTATCAGGCCCATTATTAAGTATAATGCCCCCTTCGGCATGTACCTACCCAAGCACATGCAGCAGTTGGAGAGACCACAGAGGTTCCTGACCAGGAAAATCCAGGGTCTCAAACACCTATCCTATACACATATGCTAAAAGCCCTGTCCTTCTACTCAGTCTGGTACACACTGCTCAGAGGTGATGTGTGTCTGGCATACAAGGCCGTCTCAGACTCAGCCTTGATGGAGTTGCTGCATATCCATAAGTTAAACTCCACTCATGCAACCTACACGCAAGGTCTCAACCTGATCTGTGACATTAATAGAACTTGTTGGTGGGATAGATTTGTGTCCCAATGACTCCCCCATCTGTGGAATAGTCTTCATCTCCATGTCAAGCAGAGTCCCTCACTAGCCCTCTTTAAGAGGAACCTGGATGACTGGATTGGAAACAGAAAATATATCCCTGGGATCCCAACTGTGTCCCTGCTAGACAGGGAAAACAGAGGCTGACTTTGTAGGAGCATGGGTGAAATTCTTGGCTAGGCTTATAAGGGCCTCCCGACCAATAGCCTAGTATCCTATGAAGCTATGAACCTACATCCAGTGTGTGTGTCAAAGTTGGAAATGTAAGTAAGCAGCTTGCAATTCACAGGTTCTGTTCATTAACATCCAATCTCCCCTTCATTTATTGACAACTGCATATTATATTATGTTATTGCCATTTAATATCCTCACACATTTTAAGGACAATGATATAGAAAGGCTTACAGACTGCATGTCTCAGATAATTAGTCAGATAAGAGAAGAATGAGCAATAATCACAGAGGTAAGACAGAGCTGCATATTTGCAATTGATACTCATCAATGGTTCTGTGATCACTTAGTGCACTACAACCAAAATTAATAAATGTACAAATAACACATATGGTTTCATATTACTGTAGATGATGTTGCAGTTGGTTGTATGCATAATGAGTTCAGTTCCTTGCTGCAAAGGTGTTTGTGTGACAAAGTGTGTTCTGAAGGTTCATTGGAGTGAGAGTTCAAATCCAGACCTATGTAGAAATATCTCATGTGTACTAATATTTTGTAGTATGCATGACAAAGATTGCTTTTCATAATTTCAACTACATTTTCCTTTTTTTTTCTTTTATTTATTTATTTTGTTTTTTGGGGGGGTGCAGTGCTTGAATGATGCACAGCTTAGCGCAAACACTGGAAACAGAGAAAATGAATGTCAGGTTTGGTTGTGCTTATCTCTTTTACATGAAGCAAGGCAGTACACAAACTGGACTAGTGGCCCACCCAGCAGCTGCAGCCATTGAACGCATGCAGATAGGACTCAGACAGCCAATAACTGGAAACCATATACATTCAATTAATTCTGTTGAGCACCAGGCAATCCCACTATGCAGCGTTGCATGACGGTTAACATAGAGACCTTAAGATTGATTAGAAAATTAGAAAATGTCATATAACTAGTCCTGTGGCAGCAGGTGTAACTGTAGGGTTGGAGTACATATGGTCCTGAGTTTTAGTACAGTGTGTGCAACCTATTTTTACTGTTGTGACAGTGCAGTGTATAGCAATGAACTAAAAAACTATACAAATGTTATGTCAACATTCTTTTGGCAACAGGTATAAGTGTAGGACTGTCATACACATGGTCCTGGGCTCTAATACAGAATATTCCATACAATTTTATTGTTATTTTACTTCCCATTATATTCACTCTCACTTATAACACTTTAGATAGTGGAGCTGATATGACTTGTATGAGGGATGAGACACCATTATTGTGTTTTCTGATGTGTGACTGAGGGTATACTGTCTACTATATTTCTGTAAGCATAATTCTGCTATCTGGACTTGCATGGGCTTCATAATTATATAGGACATATACACAACCGGATCTATATCCAATAATCTTGTCAGGTTGCACACACATTTAACAGCTCAAGCTGTCACCTGTATTTATGCATGATTCTAGACTATGTCTGAGTAGCACTTTTTCTGTGGCAAAGATGGAAAATCAACACTGGTGAAGAAAATGTTTTTGGCCCTTATGTCGAGGTTTGAATCCCACAGTGTAAAAATCCATTTTCCTCAGTGTATAAAGGCAAAAATAAATGTGTCAGTTCATTATATTTATGCCCACAGTGCATGTCTGCAAACTTTACTCACCTAACACTTACCTTCCAATTTCCAATATATATTTCCAGGCTACATCAGTAGACATGCCTCAAATAAGGCCAAGTATCATATTAACCATCTAATTTCAATTATTTAGTTCTCCCTACTTTGTACTGCTGCATTCTGTTTAACATCGCACAAAAGCAGTTGACATTGTTGCACAGGTTTGAGCACTACCAGTAAAAGCAGTAACAGGAATTGGCAGGAAACCAACAGTTTCCATTGCTCTAGTTTAGCTGGTAGACATGGCTGGCATTTGAGAGGAAGGTGTCAAGTTTAGGACACAGAGGTGGTGTGTCCAGGAGTCCAGGATATTTACTGGACTCCTGGTAAAGTGCCACAGCTAAAGGCTTCCACAAGGGGACTATTCTGGCTCCCAGTACAAGTCTGAGGTGTAGAATAGTGTGACTCAGGCTGTATCCAGTGCCATGGGTATCCCATGCACTGGAGAGCAGTGTAAGTATCATTTTAATGACCTACACAAGAGAAAGAGGGATGAGTTTGAGACTGTGGACATCCAACAGCTACTGTAAGTATGACAATAAGAGAGTAATTTAAGATGTACAAAGCTAAATATAGGCAAGACTGGTATGCATAATGCTGTTCCTGTTCTTTTCTGTTCTTTCCCCATCTCCCACTGAACATTAGTTCAAATGGCAGGCTCATGCTGCTCAACTGGAGAAACTGAGGGAAGCAAGTGGTATGTATGCGTCATAAGAGAAGCTTTATTGTAAATTTAAAAGTTAAAGATAGCTTTTTCAGTCTTTTATAGAGTTGTATCAAATTGAGCATGCATATACCAACTGTAAAACCAAGTATGCATGCTTTAGTCTGTATCCAAAATCAGTTGTAGGTGTCCAATACTAGACTGTAGTCAGAGGATGTGGGTTCAAATTCCATGCGTCACAACTATACAGTACTGTTATTTCTTCAACAGAATTTACATTAAATTAAAAACTCTATACCAGTGGCACAAATGCCCTGCTGAAACCTGTAGTCTGTATAATTGGAACAAGCATATGTGCAATATATGCACATTTTAGGGATTACTTTCAGCAATCTGTAGTATAGCATGTATTCTGTTAGGATATATACTTAAATGTAATACTTCAGATAAAAGAGTTGTATAATTATATTAATGCATTGTATGTCACATATGATGGTACTCATTTTATCTCTTTTTTATCTCACCCAAACCCTTATCTCTCTTTTTTTTTATTACATGTCATCAAAATGTCTCCATGTCATCCATGTGTATCACATTAATAAATGCTACACAGCAGAGTGAGGTAGGCCAGCCCCAGTGGATCAGCCTGCCCTAGCACCACTGGCTCCAGCACCAATGCCCATGTCTAGGAACCAACCTGGCAGCACTCCTCTGCTACTCCTGCACTACCTGTGCAGCGGCATCCCCCAGGAGCAGTGGCGGAGGTGGTGATTTTATGACTCACTGTGAGATGTCAGGATTGGTGCATAGGGTTGTGCATCACACCACTGATGTACATCTATGCTGGATGGAGAAGTTGCTGTCCTTCATGGTCCATAGGAGACAAGCACTCCAGCTGCCAGTGTTGTAAGGGGACAGTGATGACAGTCCAGTGGGTGAGGACTTGATTGTCTTGTCTTGATGGGTATGAGCCTAGATTGTCCCCTCCCTCACCCCAATCATGGTGTCCCCCAACCTTTTGTGTCCCTCACTGTCCCTGGATCTTGTCTTGTTTGTTTGCATTTGCTTCTTCACCTAACCAACTTACCTGACCCCGACATACCTATGTCCCTTACCCAGCAGTCCTCTCTTACTGAATTAAGAAAAAAAAATGGGCACCTGTCCCACAAAAAAAAAAAAAAAAAAAATCCCATACATAGATGTCCATTTTGCACACATGTCTTCCTGACAACCTTGATTTGGTCCAATTGGCTATACAATATGATTATGTTTTTGTCACTCCTTTATCTGGAGCTAATATTCTGCACATATGATCAGTTTTTACTGTTGAAGAAATGGATAGCTATGGTTCTGTACCATCTCCCTCTTGCACATTCCTGTATTGCTTTCCCTTTGTTCTTCCCCCTGCTTACTCCCCATTTCAACACTTTCCTCTGTACTTCATTTTAACATCTATAATCTGGTCAAAAAATAGAATCACACACAACATACATAACTAGCAGAAAAAGCAATTGATCCCTTCACTTTTGGGCCTCTTTGCGTGCATGGAGTTTCTTATTGCTCAGCAATGCCAAGAGATGGTGAGCAGTGGTACAATGCTGTGGTTATCTCCATGCAATCTCACTTAAACCTGCTGTATTATGCCAACATACAGCAACACATGTACTATAAAGAATTAATGTCATTGCATTATCACTGTTTATTTAAAAGTATTTAAAATAATTAGATACTCTTGGATTTGAACCCAGTATAATCTGAGTTCAAAAAAAATGTGTCAATGCATTTACACCTGCTGCCACAGAGTCATTTAAGTGGCAGGTAGGTTTCATAGACTCAGTACTAACTCTCCAACTGTAGTAGTGCTTCTCGCATTTGTGCACTGCTTAACTACCCGCAAACATGAAAAGTAGTGGAAATGTGTATCTCGCATGAGCAAACACGTTGCCAAATGTGGGCAAACCCGCTTTTCACATTGCTATAGAAAAGTAAATATTACTATGTGTTACTGCTGTTTACTGTCCATTTCCTGTTTATGACATGAAATTACATGTGGAAATATACATAACAAAATGAAGGCCCTATTAACAAAATGTCACATATTCACACTACAGCCATGTGTTGCCTTTCCCCAAGCACAGCAACCCTGGTGTCTCAGTACTTTTTTCACACATATGTCACCTACACTACAGAAATTAATATCAGATGTTGTGTGATATGCAATGCACATCAATCTGTTAACATGCAGAACTAGAACTATTGACCCATAAGCCTAAAAAGCCTTAACTGCAAGATTAGGGAAGGAACCATCATGAACCTTATCCATGGGGAAATAGGTGACCTTCATCACACTTGACCCGACCCATTCTGGTTTTAAGGGTTGATCTTGCTTATTAAACCTAGTGGACTTCTTTGCTACCGATTACTAATACCTGGTTGAGGGATAACAGGACGTATCACCTATGTTGAGTTATCCAAGGCCTTTGACACTATTCCGCATTCAGGTATCATATAGAACATCTCCCATACGTTACTACAAGGATAGCCAACTAGCTCACTGACAAAACACACACTGTCAAAGTTGGGGACTGCACCTCCACTACCAGACCACTTACCAGTGGAATACCATAATGATCTGTGCTGGGCCCTCAAATGTTTTGAAACTATTTCTCTGAAGTCCAGGCAAAGGTAGATGACCTGTGGCTTGCCAAGTTTGCAGATGACTGTCAACTGGAATCAGTCATATAGAGTCCCCCAATGATGTTAACATATTACAGAAGAGGCTGACACAGACAAATCATTGGTGCCAAACTCACAGACTGAACACTAAAGCAAAAATGCCTCATTTTTCCCTTTGGTAATGAAGTACCCCTGCTAATCATGGTATGCATAGCACCTCTCTAAGCTGAAACATAGTGTTGCCAGACTTGGGAACACATGTCGATAGCAACCTACACTTCAGCCACTATGTATCCATAGTGGTGAGACACACATTCTACATTGTGCACCTCATACATCCAATGACCCTATTGAAGCACAGCCTTGACAACAGTTATGAACCTTTGCAGGCCTCTGAACATCCTATCTCCAACATGCCCTGTTGATATCATCCACTATAAGTTGACCTGCCATCTTGTAAAAGTCAGACTTGTGCTGTGGCGCTTGCATAATGTACTGAGTTCTGTAGTCTGTGTATTTAGATAGGCAGGGGTTCTGTTCTCAGTCAAGTGTGTGTGTGTGTTGTGTGTGTGTGTGTGTGTGTGTGTGTGTGTGTGTGTGTGTGTGTGTGTGTGTGTGTGTGTGTGTGTGTGTGTGTGTGTGTGTGTGTGTATGTCTAGCAAGATGTGCAGAAATGTGCATCCTACAGTTACTGCTCCAGTCCCATGGATTGACAGTATTTTGACACTTGCACATGCATACACATCGATTTAATGCAGGCCTCCCAACATCTTCTCTCCAACATGTCCTGCTGATGTCATCCACTATAAGTTGACCTGCAGGCTTGTAAAAGTCAGACTTGTGCTGTGCTACTTGCATAAAGTGCTGAGTTCTGTGTACTTAGGTAGGGTTTCTATTCTCACTGCAGTCAACTAGTTGTGTGTGTGTGTGTGTGTGTGTGTGTGTGTGTGTGTGTGTGTGTGTGTGTGTGTGTGCATGTGCATGCATATGCACTTGCTTGACATTACAGAGAATCTTTTACACCAGCATGTGGGGCACTGTTATTGCCATATTCTCCTCACCAGACACCGCTGATGTCATCAGCTATAAAGTGTTGTCTGAGGCACTCCAAGTCAGACTTCAGCTGTGGTGCTTGCCTTAAATACAGAGTTCTGTAGTCTGTGACTTAGGTAGGGGTTCTAGTCTCACTGCAGTCAACGTGTGTGTGTGTGTGCGTGCGTGCACACTTGCTTGCAATTACAGAGAGCAGAAGGCCAAAATAAAGACATATTTTTGCATTTATTTTTAGACCCTGTGAATTTCTCACCAGTCATTTCTCTGTGTTAGCCCCTCCTGTAGTATATTATCATAGGTAGACTCAATTATTGCACCCAGTATGCAAGAATCAGCAAGTACAGTAAGCCAAAGGCCATATAATACAGACAATATCAACACACACCAACGATTGCTGCCACAGCCATGACAACACCTGCAATGACAAGACAACACTGGGGGATTTGTTACATTAGGAAAACAGACATAACCCAGGTATAATGCAAACATCACACCCTTTAATCTGACCAGTAGGTATGTGGCCTGTGTTGTGGGGTAGATGGTAAGTGGAACGTCCACCACTATGTGGTCACAGTGCTGACTACTCCCTTGTATGTAACATAACTATTGACTATGTGAAGGACATCCACATCAAAGCCCATGATACCTCCATATTTCACAGCCTTCATCACACCATTAACTGAGTATAATGCACCCTTCTTCATGTACCTCCCTACATATCTTCCAGTGACATGCAACTGAAGTGTACTACCTTTGTAACAGTGAGCTGTCACACATCTTATTGGCCATACCTAGGTATTCTTTTTATGGCATATGCATTACTGCCTGATGGTGCAGAACCCCCATCAAGTTGTTACACCAGCTGTATGTGTTCTACCTGTTCTGCTGATGCACACAGTACATACATACATACATAGGTGTTGGCAGTATTAACGGCATGGGTAACATTTGTGACAGTGTGGACTGTGCCATATTATATATGCCTTGCACACCAGTCAAATAGGCTGTATTGATCATAATGCCACATACAGATATAACAGTGTTCCTCCTTATACCTACAGCAGATGTTATGGTGCCAGGACAGTGTGTGTGACTACCCTCACAGAGTGTGGACCTATAATAGTTGTACAAGTGTGCTTGTGCAAAATCATCTCTGATCAGTTATGTCAGAGACTTGAGATTACCGGTGGTATTATTCTGATATTGTCCATGATTGTGTTTGATTCTTTTAATGTTTTCCATCAGCCTTCACCTGTATCCCACTTGCTGGTGACCTCTGCTGAGATTACACTCATATTCAGGCAAATCAGTTTGCACAGCTTCACAATATGCATCCTACCCCAATTGTATGTAATATCCCTGATATATGTCCTCTGCATTATTCATGTAAGGATGCTTATCTTACACAGATATCCTCCCCTTTGTTATGTCACCTTGTGTGACAGTCACATGATACACATTTTCACTGTGCTGTCCCTACTGTATCAGACTTTCTCTCCCAAGATTCTAATCCTTTCAAATTTCCTAACCTCTCCCTTACTCAGACACACTATACTCCCCACCTCCAATAATCACTAACAAGTGTCATTCCCCCACCCACTTACTTTCTGCTCTCCAACTATTCTCCCCAACTCTCTCAGTATTCCCACTGCCCAGACTCCTACCTCAGCCTACAAATCTATACCACCCCATCTGACATTTACTTCTACACATCTCTCATTCTACATCATGCCCCATCTTCCCACCTGTTTTCCACTTCAACCTTCTGCATATCCCTCCTTTGCACCCACCTATACCATATTATCCTCCCTGGCTCCTCACACTCTTTACCACTGCATATAACTTCTTCCTCTCAAAAAAATCACCCCTCATTCCTTCTCCTCCATATCCCGTGAACTATACCCTCTAAATACAAATCTCTTCTATAAATTTAAGCTCCCTCCAGTACCTCTCTCTGCTAACCCACTTCACTTCACTGACAATAGTAGACATTTCCTCACCTACACTCCTAACTTACCCTCACCATTGAACCTAATCACCCATCTTTTACATCTAGTCTCTCTCTCTATTTCTGGTGACATCCATCCCAATCCTGGTCCCACTGTCTCCACCAGTTGCTCCTCTACATCACCACAATCATCCTCACCCAAAACCATCCACCTAGCTACAATCAATATCCAAAGTATTTGTAATAAAATGCCCAACTTACATACCTGGCTGTCACATAACCGTCCCGACATATTAACAATCTCAGAAACTTGGCTAAAACCTCATATCAGAGATACTGAAATTCTTCCTCCTGACTACCAAATCATATGGAATGACAGACAGTAGCAACACACACCAAAGATTGCTGCCAAGCCATGACAACACCTGCAATGACAAGACAACAGTGGGGGATTTGTTACATTAGGAAAACAAACATAACCCAGGTATAATGCAAACATCACACCCTATAATCTGACCAGTAGGTATGTGGCCTGTGTTGTGGGGTAGATGGTAGGTGGAAAGTCCACCAGTATTTGGTCACAGTGCTGACTACTCCTTTGAATGTAACACAACTATTGACTATGTGAAGGACATCCACATCAAAGCCCATGATACCTCCATATTTCACAGCCTTCATCACACCATTAACTGAGTATAATGCACCCTTCTTCATGTACCTCCCTACATATCTTCCAGTGACATACAACTGAAGTGTACTACCTTTGTAACGGTGAGCTGTCACACATCATATTGGCCATACTTAGATAATCTTTTTGTGGCATACACATTACTGCCTGATGGTGCAGAACGCCCATCAAGTTGTTACACCATATGCATGTGTTCTACCTGTTCTGGTGATGCACACAGTACATACATACATACATAGGTGTTGGCAGTATTAACGGCATGGGTAACATTTGTGACAGTGTGGACTGTGCCGTATTATATATGCCTTGCACACCAGTCAAATAGCCTGTATTGATCATAATGCCACATACAGGTATAACAGTGTTCCTCCTTATACCTACAGCAGATGTTACGGTGTCAGGACAGTGTGTGTGACTACCCTCACAGAGTGTGGACCTATAATAGTTGTACAAGTGTGCTTGTACAAAATCATCTCTGATCAGTCTAAATCACATATGTTATGTCAGAGGCTTGGAATTACTGGTGGTATTATTCTGATATTGTCCATGATAGTGTTTGATTCTTTTAATGTTTTCCATCAGCCTTCACCTGTGTCCCACTTGCTGGTGACCTCTGCTGTGATTACACTCATATTCAGGCAAATCAGTTTGCACAGCTTCACAATATGCACCCTACCCCAATTGTATGTAATATCCCTGATAGATGTCCTCTGCATTATTCATGTAAGGATGCTTATCCTACACAGATATCCTCCCCTTTGTTATGTCACCTTGTGTGACAGTCACACGGTACACATTTTCACTGTGCTGTCCCGACTGTATCAGACTTTCTCTCCCAAGATTCTAATCCTCTCAAATTTCCTAACCTCTCCCTTACTCAGACACACTGTACTCCCAACCTCCAATAATCACTAACAAGTGTCATTCCCCCAACCACTTACTTCCTGTTCTCCAACTATTCTCCCCATCTCTCTCAGTATTCCCACTGCCCAGACTCCTACCTCAGCCTACTAATCTATACCACCCCATCTCACATTTACTTCTACACATCTCTCTTTCTACATCATGCTCCATCTTCCCACCTGTTGCCTCACTTCAGCCTTCTGCATATCCCTCCTTTGCACCCACCTATACCATATTATCCTCCCTGGTTCCTCACACTCTTTACCACTGCATATAACTTCTTCCTCTCAAACAATCACCCCTCATTCCCTCTCCTCCATATCCTGTGAACTATACCCTCTAAATACAAATCTCTTCTATAAATTTAAGCTCCCTCCAGTACCTCTCTCTGCTAACCCACTTCACTTCACTGACAATAGTAGACATTTCCTCACCTACACTCCTAACTTACCCTCCCCATTGAACCTAATCACCCATCTTTTATATCTGGTCTCTCTCTCTATTTCTGGTGACATTCATCCCAATCCTGGTCCCACTGTCTCCACCATCTGCTCCTCTACATCACCATAATCATTGTCACCCAAAACCATCCACCTAGCTACAATCAATACCCAAAGTATTTGTAATAAAATGCCCAACTTACACACCTGGCTGTCACATAACCATCCCGACATATTAACTGTCTCAGAAACCTGGCTCAAACCTCATATCAAAGATACTGAAATTCTTCCCCCTGACTACCAAATCATATGGAATGACAGACCTAATAAGAAAGGAGGAGGGGTACCCATAATTTACTCCTCTTCTGTAACAGTCATTCCATACACTAACCGCATTCCTAAATTTTCACCTGCTAAACTATCCATAGCCTTCCTAGAAATCATCAAATATAAATCTTTATGTTTAGCAGCCATCTACATTTCCCTTGGTGATAACATCCTCATCCTTGAAGACATCCTCTCATGGTTCTCTTCCAACATCAAAAAGGAAACATTCATCCTTAGCGATGTAAACATCAACTGGGCCACCATCTCCTCACAATCTCCTCAAATTCTCCCAGCTAATAAACCAGACCCAGTAAAGATGGCTCCTCTGGCACTACACTAGATTGCATCTTAGCAACTCATCCCAACCTAATCTCAAACAGCGGAATTATACCTCATCCCCTTAGTGACCACCTACCAGCCTATGTGTGTCTCTTCTGTCCAAATACAACATCACTGTATTCAAACTTGTAATATCACCAACTTCAATCCACAGACATTCTCCGACTATCTGAAAAAATGAATTGGTCCCCCTTAAAGACTCTGCCTCTGGACAGTGGAACTAATTACTTCAACAAAACCTTTCTAGACTTATTAAACAGCCTAGCCCCTCTTAGAACAAACAGAATTAAAGCCAAAACTGTTCCCTGGCTATCTAATGAAACCAGAAAACTAATGCACCTCAAAGACAAATGTTGGAAGCAATACCAAAAAAATAAGTTAACAAACTCTCTAATCAAACTCAAACAACTCTGCAACTCGGTGAAGAAACTAATAACTAAAGACCATAAGACTTATTACTCCAAACTCCAATCAGAACATAAGTCTAACCCCAACAACTTCTGGAACTGCATTTCCTCCCTTCTAAACCCTTATAGAAAAGACAATCCATGCCCTAACCCAAATTCCCCAGACCACGAAATTGCATCTAATTTCAACACCTTTTTTGTTGACTGCATAGCCAAACTAACCGCAAGCTTTCCCATCTTCTCTCCCTCTCTTAGTCCCCCATCCACTGCTTTTCCCTATAGCACTCCACCTTAAACCTATCCCCACTAGCAGCATAAAAAAACTCCTCCTTAAACTAAAGCCTTGCTCCTGTGCTCCTGATAATCTGCCTCCCCCCTTCCTTAAGATAGCTGTAGACAGCATTGCCCTGCCCATTTCCATTCTTATCAACTGGTCCATCCAAGAAGCCTATGTCCCCTCACTCTGGAAGAAAGCTTTTGTCACCCCTCTCTACAATGGCAGCAATAACACAGACACTACTAATTTCTGTCCTATAACTATTCTCTCACCTCTTTCTAAAATCCTCGAAAAATGCATTCATCACCAACTCTTGCCATACCTAACACACAATCATCTTCTTACCCCAACACAACATAGTTTCAGGTCTGGCCACAGCACTACCACTGCTCTTCTGTCCTTTCTTGACACCATTAATCATGCTCGTGACTCTGGGAAAATCGTACCCACCCTTTACTTAGAGATCTCCAAAGCCTTTGGTGCTGTCTCACATCCTCTACTCATCTCAACTTTCCTCCCTCAGTTTCTCTCCATCCTCCATAGTCTGGTTTACAAGCTATCTCTCCAATAGACAGCAAGCTGTTAAATGGAAAAATTCTACATCGTCCTTTCTCAACAATCCCTCCAGCGTCCCCCAAGGCTCTATTCTCAGCCCCTTACTTTTCAATCTTTTCATTAACAACATTCATAAATCTATAGGTAATACTACACTGATACAGTATACTGATAATTCCACAATCATCTGTACAGCAAACTCTCCCTCCAAACTCCTACAAAAAATCCAAACAGCCTTCTCCAATACCGAAACTTGGATGCCAAACAAAAAAAATCATGATATTCTCTCCTTCAAGAAATTTCACCATAGACAAAAACTCCTTTAAAATAAAAAGCCACAATAACACTCTAATCGATATTGTACCTCACACCAAACTACTTGGAGTCACCAATGATGCACATTTAAAATTTGATATCCACATCCAAAATAATATAAAAAAAAACCCCATCAAAAACTAGGTCTGCATTATAGACAAAATTGCTATCTAACCGCTTCTACCAGATGTACTTTAGCCTCCTCCTACCTGCTGCCCTCTCTTATGTATGGTGCCCCCCTACTTACTCATCTCCAAATTAGCCTAAAAAACAAACTGGAAGCCTGCAATAAAAGTTTGTAAATTTGCTACAGGGTCCAAATACTCCACCCATCACTGCCATTCCCTCCACTCCCTAAACTAGCTTGAGCTTCCTAATTACCTGAAATTCATACAACTCACCACTGCTCACAAACTCATATTCCAACCATCTATCTACCCCTCTTTCATCTATCTTAACCCCTTACCTCCCCAGTCGTACTCTTAGATCTGAAAACCAAAACCTCCTTAAAATCTATAAACCCCTTCGCCCTCTTGGCCAATTACTTCTATCACAACACTCCTTAGCTAAACTATGAAATTCTCTCCCTTTTCCCTCTGCTGTACTCAGAACCACTCTAATTTCAAATCTCTCCTCCATTCTTACCTTATCTCAAACTGGGACTGTTCCTACTCCGTTCCCACCTAAATTACACTGTTGTCTCTTTCAAGCCTCCCTTCAATCTCATCTACTACCACCTCTGATCACTAACATTACTGTTAGAACAATCACTAAACTTGTACTAACACTTTATGACTTGTACTTTTAATTATATTATCTGTATTACTTTTGACTTCATTTATATTTTAATATTTGTGTTTTTAAACATATACTCCCTGATTTTGTATTTGTATTTTAAATTGCATATATATGCTTTTGTATACTGTATATTCCATACTTTACTTATGTTGTATTCTGTTAACTGCTATTGGAGCTTTTCTCCCCGGGCCTCCTCTGAAAAAGGGCTCTGCTTGGCCCAGTGGACTTCCCCAGTCATCAAACTGGAAATAAATAAAATAAATAAAAATTGTGATTAGTGTTGCTGCTACAACCAATATCCATTGATATGCCCTCATCTGCTATACATTAGGTTGTTTCACCTGTCCTCTTTCCCTGTGTTCATTCCTACAGTTCATCTGTGTGTCCCTATTCAATACACACACTTCACCTGAGTTTTTTATTTTACATGGCAGTCCATGTCCCCTTACAGATCATTTACGCAACTTCAGTACAGAAGGCCAGGAATAGGATTTCACAATACTCTGCACTCTAGATACACTGTACTGTACTTTGTTTGGACCATATACTTAAATCATACTTCTGAACTGTCCAGATTTTCACAGAATGTCCAGATTTTTGCCTTATATATCTTTTGGTATGTTTCTTATCAAATTTGTGGTTTTCTGCCATATCACTGGGATGATCTCAGGACTAATGTGACTCAATAATTATATACATTTGACTTTCAGACTTCAATTCCTTCAGAAAATCTATCCTAACACAAACCCCTGGTTATTCTAGCCCATTTCTAAAGAGCAAATATGTCCCTATTTCTGTGTCATTGTTTCCCCCATTATGTTGAGCTTTGTCCAGATATCTTGTCCTAAGAGATTAAGAGCTATCTGTTAAGCCCTGGTGATCATTGTGGCATTCCATGCAAAACCGTGGACCTTCAGTGCTTTGACTTACCAGGATTGCTATCCATGTTCACTTACATGGTTTTCTGGCCAGAAATACTGTTGCCAGCCATGAAACCTCACTTATTTATGTTTAAACGCAGGGCATGGCATGAATATGCAATGAGCGCTGCTGCTCACCACGCATCACTGAGCACACATGTAAACTGTGTCGGCTTTGTGCAAAGTCTACACAAGTTTATTGAATTCTAGTGTATAAATGATGTATAATGTTTGCACATAGAATTGTGTCAGTATGGTGTATGATATAAAATGCTTGCAACTGGGATTATGTCAGTATGGTTTGTTTTCATTTATATAAATGTATGACTACCTGTATCATAAGTGATAATTTAATAAAGATGTTTCTTGTTTAAAAAAAAAAGAAATATCTTTTCTATGAATAGCTACATATTGTGAAATGATACAATATTCATCAGAACATGTCCCCCTGTTATCTATCACATTTTATGGTATTGTAAGTGAAAAGTCACAGCATATTGTGCTTTAAAATATTTAATGCATGGCTTGAGGATATACCAAAGCACAAGGGCAACAGCCAAATGTATCTGCTCCCTGTTAAGTTCATGTATTTATTTAATGTACAGTTACAGAAATAGGTTGGCTCATTGCCATTGTTGTTTATTTGATTGCAGATTTGATGACATGCAGGTCCCAGTGGAATATTGTCACCTCTTTTACTGGTGAGATCCATGGAGAAGCGCAGCAAATTTCAGTACTCCAGAGAAAGGCACATGCTAAATACATATAAATATTAATAGCAAATGGTAAAGGTACATGGTAAGTGTCAGAAAATACTACAATTAATCATGAGGCATAAGTAATATGATTATGGCAGTGAAGCCTTCAAAATCTTGTCCATAAAATTTTACAGTAATACTTACTTAGGTATTTATTAGTTTTCCATGTTTCATCTGCAACCTTTTGTGATCTCATTACCTCTCTATGAAGCTCTGTGAGGCACCCTTAATGACCTATTTGCTGCAGCTCGCCTGTATCTTCTAGTTAAGCAGGCAGTGAAAGGGATTCGACTAGCTGACAACATTGTACTGTTATGTTATCAAATACTGCCAGAGAGTTTTGAAATAATCTGTTTTCTGCCTATTTGACATTACTCTTACTTGAGTAAGTAGGACTCTTGAGGTGATCTACTAAGGAAAATGAGGGACAATAATCAGCACAATTCAGCCTGAATAATTTTTTCATATGGAAAGAAATGCTGACTGCAGTAAATCAGTCAAAAGAAAAGGTACAGACAGATATGCAGCCAAGTACGTTTTCCCTTTATAGCATTAAGAAACATAGCAGCTCAAGGAGGATCTGATATTTTTGTGACTGCCTAAACCGCTGCTTACTGATGTAGTAGTAAAACTTGTACAAAGACAGACTTGCTTATCGAAAACAGCATTGTTTTGTAGCTCTTGCAGGAAGCAACAATTAAAAAACAATATATTGCACGTTTTAAGTTTGTCAGGAGGGGGTAGTAATAATATGAGATAAGAAATTTAGAATAAAACATCTACCTAAACACCTAATAGAAATAATAATCCATTGCAGAAATAGATGCATATACAAGGTTCACACTTTTGATCAGGGCCATTACAAACTTTAGAAGGTGCCCACAATTGCTAGCTGCCAGAATGTGTATTATAACTGACATTATACAACGACCCTCCATTAATATTCCAAAACGTGCATGCTGATTGGTCAGCATGCACGTTGTAAATCAGACTTATACTAATGGAAAAAAGATAAGGTCGCCCGGACTTTTTCCATTAGTATAAGTCTCTTTTTTTACAGCAACGGAGAATGCAAGATCTCCGTTGCTTTTTAGAAAGTGTCTCTCTATGTTAAAGGAGTTTAACATAGCAAGACAGCTTTAAAAAAAGCAATGGAGAAAGAAAGATCTCCATTGCTTTTTTTAAAGCTGTCTCGCTATGTTAAACTCCTTTAACATAGCGAGACACTTTCTAAAGCAACGGAGAAAGCAAGATCTCCGTTGCTTTTTAGAAAGTGTCTCGCTATGTTAAAGGAGTTTAACATAGCGAGACAGCGAGACACTTTCTAAAAAGCAACGGAGATCTTGCTTTCTCCGTTGCTTCCACCCACAGCTCTGATGTACTGTGTAAGCATACGCATGTGCAGTATATCAGAACTGCCACAGAATATCGGAGAGCTGCGGAAGGGCAGCAAGGAGACATTATACGCTGCCATTACTTAAGAAAACTAAGTATTTTTTTTCTTAAATAATGTCATTGTATAATAGCAATAACCCACTTCTGGGTGTGGGTAATGCTGGATTTACCCACAGTTGTCTTTGTTTGGCCACTCGGGCTTCACCCTCGTGACCAAACCACGCCTATCGTGGGTAAATCCAGCATTACCCACACCCAGGCGTGGGTTATTGCTTAATTATTTGACAGATGCCTTTTGCTTTTCAACACATCTGCTTTTACCTCCTATCATACACCAAATAAATTCTTTTGTAGCACTAATATCCAGAAATGCAAACATTCCAACCAATCATTTTTAACCTTCTGAATGTTCATGTTGCTTCAACTGTAATTTAACACTATATCTGTATGTATACAGCTGGTCTTGGACTGACGTTTTTCAGACAGATCATTGTTTAAAAACTTACTGAATGAATGACTTGTTGATTATTGGAGCTAGTGAAATTAGGGAGTTTTGTCTTTTTGAACAACAAAACAGCACTTTTCAACTGTAAAGGCTAACCAAAGCAGGAAATTTAATGTCTTGTGTCCACAGGAAGTATAAATATTGTTTAGTTACAAAGATTTCTACCCAAAGACATTACACATTGAATGTGCTGTACGTTTTAGTGGGTTACTCAAGGCTCTGCTTCTGTATAAAAAGATGTTGTTCTTAAGTTACAGGGGTATAAGCTATGTTTTTACACAAAAAGATGAATCTTCAGCACTGTCTTGCTTACTTGTTCCACATGTAGGAATTCTAAATTTTAAATACTTGAGCAATTTGTTACTGATGTAAGATCTGTTTTGTACACCCTCAGTGTGTGTCTTTTTAATGTTTATCTAACTTAAAAATACATATGAATTAATTTTGCCACAATTTTAGCAGGAACACAATTCTTTTTTTTTTTTTTAGTCTCTCAGCTATAAAGTAGACTGGCTAAAATGAGCTGTAAGCATCCCACTGACTTATGTTCCTGGAATGAACTGGAGGATTTCAGACTACTATAGGGACCATGAACTATGTGCTGTATATCATGAGGGTGGACTCAGGACAAGTCTGGGTCAGACAGCAGAGGGCAGCAAATTATTTGATCTCTCCTCCCCCTTGCCAGACTTCACGGATGATTAAGCATTTACCTCCCTGTACATAGGCAAAGATGGTTCTGTTTTCTAGTCCTGAGTTCAGCGGGGGCCTATTGTGTCTCAGAAAATTCCTTCATTCCCACATGCACATCCTCTTTGGTTCTTATTCATGCTGTTTGACGTCAGAGGAGGTGCTCCTCTTTTGAAAGTTTGAATAAAAGAGCATTCAGCAGCAGATAGCCATTAGAAAAGGCAGATGGCAGGTTGTTGGCTACCTTCTCTCTCTCTCTTAGATGTGCATAGCAATGAGAATGTGAGTGCATTAGTGTTGAGGGGAAGGAAGGGTTTCTAATGTTAGGTGCAGTAGAAAACATTTTGAATTTATTTACGTAATAGAACATTTCTGAAGAGCTGCATTTAGCTGAACTTGTTCATTTGTAAAACTGCTGTCCATTAGAAAATTCAATTTACAACATTGTATTTTTAGTAATTATTTGTATTTGATTTTGAATATATTAAACATATATTAAACACTAAACAATTTGCTTCCTCTCAAATAGGCCAAGCTCTTTGTAAAACACATCTATACTAAAAAAAAAAAAAAAAAAAAAAAAAAAATATATATATATATATATATATATATATATATATATATATATATATATATATATATATATATATATATATATATATATATATATATATATATATAGGTTTACTATTAAAATGTCGAACGGCACTACATCGACTGTACTATAGTCGAACATGGAAGTTCGAAAATAGTAATGTCGACGACAAAAAAAAATCTAGGACTGTGTTTTAACATGGGTCGAGGTAGGGGAGATGTTTGTAGTTCTGAATAATACTGCACACCTTCCTCAACCCATGTTAAAACCATTCCTAGATTGGTTTTTTTACGTCGACATTACTATTTTCGAACTTTCATGTTCAACTATAGTACAGTCGACGTAGTGCCGTTCGACATTTTAATAGTAAACCATATATATATATATATATATATATATATATATATATATATATATATGTGTGTGTGTGTGTGTGTGTGTGTGTGTATTATATATATATATATATATATATATATATATATATATATGTGTGTGTGTGTGTGTGTGTGTATAAAGAGAGAGGAAACCTCCTACCTTAGTATTCCTTTATCTTATAGATGGCAAAAAGCACAACACACCAGTGAGTATTTTTATTTATTTGCCGTGTAAATCCACTAATGCACAATTGCCTCTTTTCTGGCAAGACCCGAGAGTACTGTCTGATTAAGTAACTTATTCAGAGTGCACAGTAGGCAGAAAAACTGATTGACTCAAACCCAGGACTTCAGGGTGAAGACTGTTATCATGACTTAGCCTTAATCCTACTAAATCCTGAGTGACACAGTATCAGGAGTCTGGTGGTTTAGCACTGTTGAAGAAAAATGCAAGGTAATACTGCAGATCATCTGTAACTAAGTGATGACTACATCGTGGGTGGAAGAAAAAAACTTTATCAAAAGTCAGCTTTATTGGCAAAATGGGATAAAGTCCCAACTATGACTCAGGCAAACCAAGTTCAATTAACATTTTGCACACCTGCAGAAACAGGTGTGGGGGGACAGGAAGAGGAAAAATAAGGATGTGCCTGTTGCATGAGCCCCAGTGGTAATAGGTGATGTACAGCCAGTGCTGCTGTGGAGGGGTAAAGTGGGGCACATCTCCACATATGTGGGGGTATTTCCCTTCTGTGCCAATACATGCTCACATGGGTGATATGAGCCCAGCATGTCAGTGAAAGGTGGTGCCATAAGTAAGGAAAAAACTACTGTAAGCCACAGTATGATGGCTTCTCAGCTGTACGTTCTCAGCCTGCAGTGTGTCAATGACTCTTACCTCCAAAAAATTATAAAGCTGCCCTAAAAACAGGTCCCACTTCCTGCAGGTCATAATGGAAATTATAGTGAACATTTGAGGATGAGAATGTAGGCAGTTGGCAACAGATAAACCTGAGGTCAGCAAAAAAAAAAGTGTCAAAAACAAAAAAGTGATATGGATGAATGTCCAGTAACAGCAAGGAATTGTAATGGACTACCGTAACATGTAAGTGAAAGCAGTACTGCTGGAATTTGTTGTCTAATGGAAAAGGCATCTGGTAGGACTCAACTATAGTTCTACATGCTCATTCAGTGGTTACTCCTCTGTAAGGGCATATTTAGAATAAAGTGCAATTATTGTGACTCCAGTTCTTTGACGACAGTATC
Source organism: Protopterus annectens (assembly GCF_019279795.1). Lineage (NCBI taxonomy): Eukaryota > Metazoa > Chordata > Ceratodontiformes > Protopteridae > Protopterus > Protopterus annectens. The sequence continues at coordinate 416,853,005 of NC_056739.1, forward strand.
ATAAAGAATTGTAATCAATATACCATGGGGTAAGGAGATAAGGCATATAAAAGTCTCAAAAAAAGACCTGAAGGTTCTAGATGGTTGACTGTTTAAGAGCAAAAAAAGTGCACAAAAGTAGGAAGCACCTTGTAAAGATCAAATGGATATACCATCAATTTTAACTACTTGATTGATGTATGTATTCATTTATTTATTTAGTGGAATAAGGTATTGAACATAGCATGACCATTTGTTGGCACATCCTAGGTTAATTTTGCAGGCTCAACCTGGGTTACTTTTGATAGTAATAATAAAAATGTTCTAGTGCAGGCAAAAATAGTTAGACATCTATAAGTGTTCCAGGACAAGCAAAAATAATTAAGCAGTATGAGAGATAACATTACAGGCAAATGGAGAGACAATGTTCAGTGTTGCATGAATCATAATTTGACAGCTTGTATAACCATATATTTATTTATTTTATTTATTTATTGGCATTTGTTTTCCGGGAAAGTCCACTGGGCCAAAAGAAACCCATTTTCAATGGAGGTCCGGGGGAAAAGCTCCAAGGTAACATAAAGAGCTTATATAAAGTTTCAAAATAAAATTTCAAACAATTTCAACAGATCAAGAATATTATATAAAAGAAATTATCAAAATGTTATGGAAAATTGTTAAAACATTATACTAACATAAAGATTAACCACATTCATTGTACAGAGAATAATATCATGGCACGTACTAGGCAAAAAATAGGTCAATGTTTTACAGTTATGTGCATCAAGAAATGTAAGTAAATTCAGGTATTACATAGACTAAACAATAAAACATATGAAGAGAGAAAAACTTAAGAGGAGCAATTATATATATAGAGGAGAGGAAGAAGAGATAAGGGTGAGGGAAAAGCAAGTAGGGTGAACAGTAGAAAAAAGAGAAAGAAAAGGTCGGAGAGAGGGAAGAAGAGAGAAGGAAAGTGAAAGAAGGGAGAGAAGAGGGGAAAAGTGGTTAAGGAGTTAAGTATCAGGAGTAGTTGAAAGTTCGTTAGGAATTATCTTGGGGACAATAGTTGAAGCAGAAACTAGGTAAAAACAGATTTAGGTTTGGTTGGTAAAATTAAGTAGTGGCAGAGGAAGCAATTGAGAAGTTACATGTCTAGTTGGAGAGGAGATGATTATACAGTGCAGTTTTGAAGTTAGAAACGCTTTGTTGCACACTAATAAAAGTAAATAGATTATTCCATAGTCTAGCAATATTCCAGGAATATAAAAACTCACCTGCAGGTAATTTGGGTTTATGAACATGAAGAAGATGTTGGTGTTCAGATCGCAGAGGCCTTGTGGGGTTGTTAAGGGTAAGTAGGCTAAGGGCAGGGCAGTCTTGAGGTTTATGAATAAATTTATGCGTAGTTGTGAGCTGAAAGAGTAACAGGTAGTAATAGGTAGTAATTTTTTTTTTTATGGCAATACAGTAATGAGTAGAGTAGCGACTGTTTGTAGCAAATTTAGCAATCTTGTTATAGCAATGAGTTTTCAGTGAGGACTTCAGGTTGGTTAGTAATAGATTTCTGTAGGTTAGAGAGGGTAGCAGGTAAGATAGAGCTAATACTTGTTTAGTTGTTATGGAGGGGAACGTATTGTGTCTGTAGAGTAATCCAAGCTTTTTTATGTGTCTTACTTATATTATTTTGGATGTACAGATCAAATTTAAGGTTTTCATTGATTATTACCCCTGACAATTTGGTATGGGTTACTAGCTCAATTGCTGGTAGATACATTAAGGTCAGCTTTATTGATAGATATGCTTATCTTGGGAGTAAAGCACATGTGTTTAATTTTTTTATGGCATTTAAAGAAAGGTGATCTTTGTGAAGCCAAGTTTCCATAGTGGAAAATGCTCTTGGATAGTTTGCTGTAAAATATATGTGTTAGGAGCAGAGCAGACTATAGTAAAGTTGTCTGTATACTGGACTAGGGAGCCCTGTGGGATGGCTTGGTGGAGATTGTTGATAAAAATGTTAAACAGAAGAGGGCCTAAAACTGTGCCTTGGGGTACACCTGCAGGGTTATGGAGGTGGGGGAAATAGAATTCTGCCATTTAACAGCATGCTCTCTGTTGGAGAGACAGATTTTGAACCAGTTAAGTGAATGAGGGGATAGTCCTATATTGGAGTGCTGTGAGAGGAGGATAGAGTGAGAGATTGTGTCGAATGCTTTTGACAGGTCCAAGAAAAGGGCTGAGACAGTGTGTCCTGAGTCTCGGGCTTTGTTGACCATGTCTAAAAAGGATATTACTGCAGTGGATGTGCTGTGACCTGGGTGGAACCCATGCTGTGTTGGAGAGAGGATTTTGTTGGTTAGGAGGTAGTGTAAGAGTTGCCTTTGCACACATTTTTCAAGGATTTTAGAGATGGGGAAAATATAGCATTGGGTCGGAAGTTAGAAATATCGGTTGATGGGCCTCCTTTATGAAGTGGTAGGATGGTTGCTTTTTTCCAGAGGCAAGGGACATATGTTTCATGTATAGATCTGTTAATAAGAATACTAATGGGATAGGCTACTAAGTCAGCAGCAATTTTAAGAAATGTGGCAGGAATTCTGTTGGCTGAATGTGAGCATGGCTTTAAATTCAGGAGGAGTTTTTTGATGTAGGAGATAGGGATGGGTGAGAGATTAAATTCTGGCTGGGAAGATTGATGTGTGCAGATTGGAGGGGAGGTGCTGAAGTTTAGAGAAGGATGATAAAAAGTAGTTAGGGTATTGGGGAGATTCTGAGGTACAGTGTCTTGTAAGGGAGGCAGAGAGGAGGGTGTAGGAATTGTTTTATTTGGGAGGGGTAAAGAAAAAATAGCAGTAATGCTAGCAATAGTATCAATAAAGTAGGAGTTAAAGATGCTGGCTATTTGTTCAGAAGGCATGTCAGGATGTGGGCAGGGATTTGGTTTGTTGCCGGGGTTTTGGAGATTATTGATGGAAAACCAGAACAATCTGGGGTTATTTTTTTCTTTGTTTGCTGATTCCAGAAGTATTGCTGTTTGTCTTTAGAGATGAGTTTTTTTAGCTTGGTTTCTGAGCTATTTATAATGGATGAGGTCAGAAGGCTTTTTAGATTTAATCCAGAGTTTCCATACTTTGTCCCTATTAGTCATGATTTCTCTAGTGGCCTTTGTTAGACAGAAGGACATGGTTGGTATTGATTCTTTTGGTTCTGGTAGGAGGTAGACTACCTAAGATTTTTAGAAAGGAATTATCAAAAGAGGTCATTGTGCCCCTCTACTCATCACTCATCAGACCCATCATAGAGTACAATGCCCCATTTGGGATGTACCTTACAAGACACCTGCAACAGCTGGAAAGACCACAGAAGTACCTCACCAAGAGGATCACTGGCCTCAAACAGATGCCCTATGCAGCTCGACTGAAGAAATTACAGCTGTACTCGGTTGCATACCTCCTACTCAGATTTGATCTCTGCCTGACATACAAGGCCATGTCCAACCCAGAATTGATGGACATGCTCCACCTAAAGAAAACCTTATCCTCACGAGCCACACGCTCTAGGGATCTAAACCTCACCACAACAATAAATAGGACATGCTGGAGGGATAGATTCCTGTTGCAGAGACTTCCCATGCTTTGGAACAAGATCCCAATCTACATTAGGCAGAGCTCCTTGCTAACACTCTTCAAAAGAAATCTTGACGAGTGGATGGGAAACAGAAATTTTACCTCAGGGATCACTTCAGTGGCTCTGCTGGACAGAGGCACAGGGAACTAATCTAAAGGAGCGACGAAAGCCAACACATTCTGGCTAGGCTTATAAATGCCTTCGGGCAGATAGCCTAGTACCTAAGTGGAGCAGAGTGTCATCCAATGGAAGAGTATTAAGACTATTTTAGTTAAAGCTATTCAGTATGCTATTAATGTCTGGTGGTTAAATTTTGATAGGTTTTGGACAAGTTTGATATTGTGGGTTTTTCAGCAGGATGAACAAGTTCCAATAGCGTAGCCTGGAGGTAGTCACTAATGGAGTTGGACATGGTGCTGGAAGTTATGTACTTGGAGGGGTCTGAGACAAGAATCCAGTCTAAGATGGAACCTTCATTGGTTTTATTGTTGTAACTCGTAGTGGCAGAGATTAGTTGGGTGAAGTGTGGTGGGAGATTGTTTGGAGGAAGTGGAAGCCCAATCAATATTCATGTCACCCAGGATAATTGGTTCATTTTTTTATAGTATGGCAAATTCAAGAAAGGATATTTTCTAATACTGGTATATTATTAGGGGGGTGTATAGGACAATAATACAGATTTTTTCTGAGCAGTTGATTTCCAGAAAGATCAGAATCTCAGCATTTTCAAATTGAGGAATAGAGTCTGTAAAAGGTGAGATGTTAAGGGTATTGGGGAAGAAGATGGAAACACCACCTCCTTTTTTATTATGTCTATCTGCCCTGAGTGCACTAAAGTTAGGTGGGAGAAACTTAGAATCATGTATAGTGAGTTTTAACCAGGATTATGTTGCAGCTAGAATATTGGTTTTGTTTTGGGAGAGCCAAGCATGCAACTCAGAGGTTTTATTACAGCTACTATGAAAATTTAGAGTAGTTATGTGAAGTGTTTTTGAACTTTTACGGGAGTTAGGTTTTGAAGAGAAGAAGGGTGTAGAGGGCCCAGGGTTGGAGTGGATGCCACCTGAACAGATGAGTGAAGAAAGAGTATGGTAGGGTTGGAGTATAATATGTGAGAGCTTAGAGATTATATAGAGAAGAAAGTGGTGTTGAGTGTTGGGTGTATAATATAAGGAGTAGTTGGTGCAGAGAATTTGAATTTTGGCACAGGGCAGAGGAGTTGTATAATATAGGCTAAGGCTAATGTTGGAAAAGGAATAATGAGTGGAACATATAAGTCCAGTTAGAGAATTTGTTTGGGAATGTAATGTGTTGGGATTTAATGCTGTTGCTTGTGTAAGAAGTAGGAGAAATAAGGAGGGAAGGAATATGAGTATTGCTACTTGAAGGTGGGGAGACATTTTGACAGAGTGATGTAAGAGAAGGGTGTAAAGATAGTTTGTTGGAGAGGAAGTGAAGTGGAGGAAGTGGTGGATGGTGATTGGATGAAAAGTGAGGGGGAGTGTCTAGGAGAGTATAAATCTAATGAAAGAGGGGTTGAGTGTGAATGGGAGTAGGGTAGGGGAGCGGAGTGAGCCAGAGTGTAGCAGGTTGAACCATGACATAGCGAGAAGCAGCTCGTCAAAAAACAATCAGCGTGAACTGCCAAAGTCAGTATGGAAGGTTGTGCCTAAGTTGAAGCACTTTGTAACATAAATGTATCTATGGAGAGGGATAAGTCTGAACCAAATACAGAGAACTTTTAGATATATGAACCGAAATATAATTGTAGGAAGCTGTAGCTTTATAGAGGGTCAGAAGAAGGAGGAAACTATGGAAGGGGTATGGGCTTGGGAACAAGAAGGGAGAGTTCACAGAAAGACCAACTGCTATGAAATACACCGGGGGGAATCCCAGTAGTGTGCGAACACGGGAGGTAGGCTTAACAGGAAAGAAATAATACAGAGCAATTCAGACCTACACTATGTTGTCTTTTAATAAAAAAATAGAAAAGTCTTGCCACCTTAAAATAACTTCAGGTAGAATGGCGCTTTGCTGCTAGTACTTCTTAGCAGGTAGGAGGCTTGCAGGTGAGATGAATAGGGCTGCAAAACTAAAGGAATAAGAAATATTAGGTCAGTGGTGGGGAAAGGGAGGGGATAGGTAGTGCAAGTAAGAATAAAGCAGGAGAAGCTGGAGAGAGAGTATAGTCAGTAGGAGCAATCTGTAGGATAAACATAAAGCAATATCAGTGTAAAACAACATCAAATAACAGCCAAAATTTCAGTTGATATGTTCAATGTAACAACATCTCCAGACATAAAACATTCTAAAATTTAATTTTAATGCGCAGTTTGCATTTAGAAAATGTTGTTCAAAGTACCATCATGGGAATTCAATGCTGTTCAAAACCCCATCATGGGAATTCAAAATCCTGTTTACAAAGCTAGCATCAGTAGCTAAAGATGAAGAGGGCAGATTTCAGCTTGGCACACTGTGAAATAAGCTTAAATACAGGCCTCCACAGACACTATGAAACTGTGTTGCAGATTTATTTATTTATTTATTTTATTTTACATTTGTTGACTGGGAGTGTGTGGCTGAGCTATTGCCCTTTTTCAGCAGAGGCCTGGGGAGAAAAGCTCCAAAGATATACAATGCAATAAAAATAGCAATACAGATACATTTCAATAAAAAATAGCAGTAGGGAATTTTGGTAGTTAAAATACGTAAGCTACATACATGTATATTGTTGAGAGATAAAACAATACTATAAGCAAAAAGGTGAATATTAAAGTAGAGTAAGTTGTATGTTATGGTTTAAAAAGAGAGTTGAGTAAATATAAGGTTTTGTATGCAGAGTAGCAGAAAATTAAAAGGTTACATAAGAATTTCAGGGAGCAGAATATAGAAGAAGCTTTGGATGTTGCATAGGAAGCATAGGATGAAGTTGTTATTGGTGAGTTTTAGTAAGTTAGTTTGACTGTACTATAAAAGGTAGGTAATAATTGGGAAGGGTGAGTACAAAGGCAGGACCAGTGTTTTTTTAAAGTGGTCTTTGGTTGCTAGCTTAAATTGTTTGGGGTGAGTCAAGGTCCTTTCCAGTGGGAGTTTGTTCCATCCAATAGAGGGATGGTAGCTATATAAGTTGCACCCTGTGTTGGATTTGGGTTTATGGATTTTTAGTAGGTTTTGGGTTGAGCTTCGGAGAAGTCTGGTAGGTGAGTAGTGAGAGATGAGAGAAATTAGACTTGGGCAGAAATCAGACTGATGTAGGATGGAGTGTATGATTTGGAGTTGAGATTGTTGGAACAGGTGAGGTAGTTCGGGCCAGTTCAGGTATTTTAGGGAGAGACAGTGGTGAGATTTATATGTTTGTTGAGCTGCAACTCTAGCTGTTTTGTTGTAGGTTGATTCTAATTTGGTAAGTAGGGAGGAGTTCAGATTTGTGAATATTTGGTAACAATACATTAAGCATGGTAGAAGGCAGGCATGGGTAAGACAAATCCTAGCTTCAGTAGTTAGGAACTTGTTGTTTCTGTACAGTAGTCCTAGCTTTTGGTGTTTTTTTTTGATACAATTGTTAATGTGAATATCGAATTTTAGTTGGTCGTCAATGGTAATGCCAAGGAATTTTGTGCTAGTTTTGACTTCTATAGGAGTATTGTTTATGGACCTTATGGAGAAGGAAAGTTTAATGTGATTTGCAGATTTAGGTAGAAAGAGTAGTAATTTTGTTTTCTTAGGGTTGAGGATGAGCTGATTATTAGTGAGCCATGTCTCTACTGAGTTGAAAGATGTCTGGTATTTGTTAGGAGTTCTAAGGGGGAATTAGCAATAGTTATGACTATAGAGTCATCTGCATATTGGACATTGTTAGACTGAGGACAAGAGGAGTGGAGTAAGTTGATGAAGATATTAAAGAGCAGAGGTCCAAGGATGGAACCTTGGGGAACACCAGTTCTTACCGAGAGAGGGGTAGATAGTGCTGAGTCCCATCATACTGACTGCAGCCTATCAGAGAGATAGCTAGAGAACCATGCAACTGTATCAGGGGAGAAGTTTAGGTCTACAAGTTTGCTAAGTAGCAGAGTGTGTGAGACAATGTCAAAAGCATTAGAAAGGTCAAGGAATAGACAGGATCTTTAGCCAGGGCAAAGGTGTTGAGAAATTATAGTAGGGCTGTGGTTGTACTATGCTTGGGATGGAAGCCATGCTGTGTTGGACTGAGAAGTTTTTCTTGTAAGAGATAATGCATAACTTGTTTGTCTATACATTTCTCAAGGATTTTGGAGAGAGGGGAGAGGATAGTGATAAGTCTGAAATTAGATATTTCTGTGGAGTTACTTCCTTTATGAATAGGAAGAGTGTAAAACTGTTTCCAGATAGAAGGTACTTTAGACTCAGAGATGGAGCAATTGATTAGTATAGATAAAGGCATAGGAAGGGAGTGTGCAGCAATCCAGAGAAAGTAAGAAGGAATATTGTCTGCTAATACAGAGCATGGTTTGAGCTTTGAGAGTAGAGTTCTGATATAGTCAGTGGAGACAGGTTTGAGAGAGAAGGAGTTAACTGAGATAGTGGTTGAGGGGTGTATAGGGAGGTTTGAAGTGTTGTTTGAGAGGTTGGGGTTAAATAGTTTGGAAATGGATTTGATAAAGTAGGTGTTGAAGGTATTGGCAGTTTCTTCAGGTGACTTGTCAGGACACGGGTTTGGTGAAGTTGGGTTACCTGGATGTAGTATTTGGTTTATAGCATTCCAGAATTTTTTTTAGATCAGATTTTAATGTTTTTGGGGGATTATAATAAAAGTCTTTTTTGTCTTTGTTGATAAATTATTTTGTCTGATTTCTAAGTTCTTTATACTTTGGGAGGTCAGCTGGAAGTTTGGGTTGTACCCATGTTTTCCATGCCTTATCTCTGGATTTCGTAAGGATACGGGTGGTTTTAGTTAGCCAGGGTGAAATGTTTACCTTTAATTGAACTTTTCTCAGTGGGGCTAGAGAATTTAAAATATTTAGAAAGTTGAGTTGAAGGCATTTACTTCTTCGTGCAGTGGGAGCCAAGTAAGGAAATTCCAATTAATTCTAGAGAGGAAGGTTTTAAAAGTGTCTGGGTTAAAGATTGCAAGTTTACTGCAGCTGATAAGCCGGTGTGGTTTGGGGAGGTTTTAGAATAGAATGAGAAAGATTAGAATAGAATGTAAAACAACATGGCTAGGACTGCATTACTACTGGCTCGCATTAAAGGACTTGCAAACGCAAAAGACAAATGCAAAGATACTCATTAAACATACAGTATAGGCTCGGAATACCAAAGACAATGCTTGTGGGCAACAACTATTCCAAGTAGGACTCAAGCTTATCATCCGCTGCAAGGACGGCGTCACAGAACAAATAGCAGCACAACCATACAAACAAGTGTAGCCAATAAAAAAGTTGTATAATGGCAAAATGTTAACAGCAATTCAGAACAAAGACAAAGATGCAGTGAATTAAAATAAACCAGTAGCAATTTGGAGGCTCACCAATGCTATGAGCCCACTACAGGGACTAAGCTAAAGCACATATGGGTCCAGTATGTTTTAAAAATGTCACCACAGTGCATGGGGTAAAAGTAAATTCTATGAAGGTATGCATTGGTCACGAATGGTAGTATCCTGAATGACCAATGATGTAACAGAGAAAAGAGAGAACTAGTGCTAGGGAAAAGAACTGTATCACGGGACTAATTTCAGGAATAAGAGTTTGGTAAGCTGCTTAGAGAGAATCACGGCTTGGAGAGAAGTAGCTCATCAAAAATCAATCAGTTAGAGTAAACTGCCAAGGTCAGTACAGAAGGTTGTGCCTGAGGTATAGCACTTTGTAACATAAATGTATGTATGGAGAGGTGTAAGTCTGAACCGAATGCAGTGAACTTTTAGATATATGAACCTGAATATTACTGCAGGAAACTGTAGCTTTATAGAGAGTCAGAAGAAAGAGGAGACTATGGAAGGCGTACTTGGGAATACGAAGGGAGGGAGTTCACAGAAGGACCAACTGCTATGAACTACACTGGGGGAGGGGGAGTCCCAGTAGTGTGCGAGCGCGGGAGGTAGGCTTAACAGAAAATAAATAATATCAAGCTTCAGGCTTACACTATGTTGCGTGAATGGTATAGCCTTCTTTATGAGATACTAGATTTCAAACAATCCGGACCTGTCTGAGCATGACATAAAATACTTTAGCATAAGATGAGGATATCTACATAGTGGTTTAACTGGTATCAACTGTACAATAAGCAGGCAGTATACAGGATAAATTTAGAGTTCTGATGGATCCCAGCAGGGTTTATACGTCAGGGAGCACTTATAAGGACTAATGGAATCATGGACTCCTTTAGGATGATTAGAAATGGGGAAGGACAGCAAAAGTCATGAAGTGCCACTTCTTGTCTGACCGCTGTCATAAATGATAGGGTTTGTCCTGTCCACTCATAATTTAAATGTATGTTTCAGTACAATCAGACAGAGTTATGAATTTTAGGTGGTAGACACAATTACTGTTCCTTACGGTTCTTCAGCCCTACACATCCACTATTACTCATCTGGTATTTTAAGTGACTACACAAACTGCAACACAATCATCTGTTGCCAGAGAAAACATTAAGAAAGAAAGAAAAAAATAGAATGGCCTGGTATTGCCTCATCACCTAAACAGCCAAAACCCCCAATAACTTCATGTTTGGCTGATAATTAAAACCTGACATTACAGAGAAATGATCAGACCTGCTGGGTCACACAGCTATTTTCTCCACCACTAAGAAACGTGTTTTGTGCTGTTTAAAAGCTAAGTGGACTTAAAGTTTCATTCTTCTCTTGTCTTTATGCAGAGCAGGGCATGTTGGGGCTCACCAAGTTATAATGAACTGATTATTAGATCACTGTGACATGTTGAGCTTTACAGGAACACAGAGGTGAACATTTTAATGGACCAATATAGATTTTTACAATACACCTACTCTAGCATTTAGTCTAAAAGCTTAGGCAGTTTATTTGTGAAATCTGTGCTGGTTCAGTTAATTATCATATTAACTCTGTGATCCAGTGTTTTTTTTTATCAGTGGACCAGCACAGCATTTTGCTTTCTTTTCTGATATTGAGTTATATTGAGCCTTATAACACTACATTATATGTATTATCTTACAAAAAAAATATGGTTTATGACTACCACAAGCTGAAAGTAATTGCTTATTTTGTCTCAGTTACATGACATTAGTCCTACTAGTGTAAAACATTTCTCGTTTCTTACTGAACAGGCAGTAATAACAGGCAGACTGAGTAGGCTAAGTGGTCATGGCCTGCTGTCAGTGATTATATTTCTGTGATCTGGTATTAAAAAAATCTCACTTCTCTTTCACAAAATATATAAGTTAGAATCTGCTACCCTTTTGATTTCAAACAAGATGCTGTACACTAAATTCATCTTTTATAAACTCAAAGACTTGATTCAGTAGCTGCTAATTACTGAATCATAATTTGTAATCCCAGTAAAGCATGCTGTGCCTTTTTAATAAAACTCAAGAGGATTATGGCCATAAAAATGACCTTGTATGATGGTGTTATAAACGTTAGCAGAGCCACCTACAAACTGAAGTAGTTAGAGGAAAAATAACATTAACAGGAATACAAAGAATGGACATTGGTGGGGGGTTAATTGGATGTTCATCATTATTTCATTCTGCTAGTTCTCCCAGGGTAAATTTTTCTTTCAGAATCAAGCAAGAACAAATATTTCTTTTATATGGTGTCATAGTGTATTTTCCATTAGACAGCCAAATTAGAGAATAAGTGGGAGGTTTCCTATGCCACATGGGGCCATTGAGATCTTTCCTTGAATCATGAATGGTTGCTTTAGTGCTAGAATTTAAAATCTCCTATTTTTCCTCAGGTGCTTCAAATGGAATGAATAGACCTGCACTTTAAATTATGACTGAAGGAGTCATGTTTTTAGTTTAATTTTCTCTGAAAAGTTAATCATCAAGAAATAAATATCAAAAAATAATTACTGTTTAGTGTATATAACGAGGGACAAATGCAGATTTTAAACAACAAAACACACACTTTTACCTGCAAAAATACCAGGAATGCCAGAGTAATTTATTTTTAATGTCTTCTTTGTCCTCAGCTTATATGTATCTTATGTCTTTTTGCTAAAATAGTTAAATTTGGAACCTGGCTTTAAGACATAGAGATCGCACTTTGACCAGATGACATGAGTTCAAGAAATGGCCCCCATGTTCTGGAGGAATTGGCTGGGGGAGGATGGGAGACAAAGCTGCCAATGCCAACCCACCCATCCTGACTATTCAATAATCAACATTAGAAATGTTTTACATAAGAAGGACAGCTAACATTTGACAGAAGTAAAATAGCTGCCCAGAAGATACATTGTCTATATTCACCACTTGTCTGTCTCATATAACAGCTGGAAAACTAAAAGCTACCAAGGTTCCCTGGAGTAGCCTTCATATTTCCCAGCAGCTAGAAATGTAGAAATAATGCCTGGAATGAGTGGAGAAAAGAATCCAGTAATCTAAACAAACATCAACATTTCTTCAAGCTAAGAAAATTAGCTCAAATTAGTACCACCGCCTGAGCCAAATCCAACTACTTTAGGAAATGACTACAGTCCCAAATACATAACCGAAGAGAGAAAGTTATTTAGCACTGGCATCTTAAAAAGTAAGAAGTAAAACACAGTGTATATAAACTACTGAAGCATTCTCAAATACCATTCATTCGCTTCAGTGCTCACATCTACTGAGTCATTACATAGCTAAGATAACTTTCCCTATTTCCACTTCTGACCCATTGCTAAAAAGTTCAGAATTAACTTAACAAATTAACTTCCAGTTCTGCAGCACAGTTTTACTTAATATGTCCTTTCTTATATAAACTAGAAATAAAACAACTAGCAGGAAAACTAACTCATATAGTCCATCTTTATACTCAAAACTGATCTCTAAACTTTTCAAGACAGCTGTCATAATCCTGCTAGCAAAAGTTAGTGTGTCAAAAAAAGCTGAGGACTACAGGCCAACAGTCAACCTAGACCTCCCTAGCTAAACTTTTTTAAAAAAATTATTATATAAACAAATCTTAGTCTACATCTGTCAGTACAACATCTCACTGATACAGCTTTAGACCAAAGTATAACACCTTGACTGCTATATTCATACTATCCAATGCTATTTTCATTAACTTTGAAGAAGGGAAACTTAGTGGGGCTACGTTCATAGACCTCAAAGGAGTTTTTGAATGTGTTGCTCATAACGTACGCCTGTAAAAGTTCATAAATGCTACTTCTCTGAGAAGGTGTGCAGCTGGTTCTAGAATTATCTACTGGACAGAAACATTTGCTTTGGATAGTGACACATCTGAGCCTGCCTATATGGGTGTACCCTGCACCCCACAGATCAGTGCGGAGACCACAGTTATTCTCATTATTTGTTAATCAGCTCCCCTTTAATATATGCTGATAACACCATTATCACTGGGATATCTGCATGGCATCATTAATTTAAAAAATCAGTTTACAAAACAACTTCAGACTGCTTGGGAATTGGATGTGTGTCAATAATGTAACTCTATATATGAAAAAAAAAACCCTCTCGCATGTTATTCGGGACAAAAAAAAGAAACTCACTTCAACACAACCAGTCCACATATTTGACCTTCTACTACATCCCATCCCTTTAATTGCTCAACAAAAATGCCTGAGCATTTGGTTGGACTAATCATTTTCTTTTCCAGCCCAAGTAGACAAGTGCAGAAGGTACTTGCACAGCTCTGAGTAGCCTACAAAATCTCCCACATGCTAATAAATGAAGCAAGGTGTGCCTTAACATCAGTGTTTTACTCCCTAGTTTAAACTACTCCTTCCCTAATATATTTTTTATTCTAATCAGAATATGCAGATTATCCAGCTAGCAGAAATTAAAATACTAAGATTAATTCATTTTAATATCTCTAAGGAGCACCACTGAACCCCCCTTAGACAATACACCCTCAACAGACAGACTTACTATTTCCTCAGCGACGGGAATGCTAATAACAGTCTACTTATTAGACTACTTTAATACACAGCGACTGCCAACATTTTTTTTCTAAAACAAGGCCGTAATACTAGAATAAAATACCTCAAACTATTAACAGTTCACTTAAACTCTGTAATACATAACTGAAGAAATATTTAAAAAAAACTACTCTAAATGTTATTGTTTCTACAATCACAGTTAACACTCTTCTCCATGAGTTACATACATCTACACTAATACAGCTGCACACCTAACTCCCATAATATCTATGTAGTATATGGAGCACCATGATTATGCTAAGAAATGGTTAAGCACTACTACAGAGAATGATCTGATTTTAACAACACATAGAGGATTCCTAGGCACTGTTAACACTGAGTGTGCATGAAAAGCAGACAGCGCTGACCAGAAAACAGTGGCAGCATGGCATGAAACAGCTTTGTTTCAACTCTTGTTTCTGCTTGCTGTCTGCTAAAGTACACCCAGTACTTTGGTTACAACTGCTTCCCTTACATAGGGAATACATAAGACATCAACCACTTTCATACTGCTTTTACAGCTTTCAAAGTTGGTACAGCACATCACTTTTTTTTTTTTAAGTGAGTCAGTTGACATTCTGCAGTTATATTGTTTGGATCATCTTAGGTAGTCTTTTAATTATGTTTTAAAGGCTTTAAGTTTCTTATCAATCTGATCTGGTTTGGGAGGTTATGCCATAGTATGAGAACTGAGAATCTCCAAGACAATTACTGGATTTTTTGCAGTTCAACTAGGTTATGCTGTTTGGGTAATAGATTTCTATTTGGTGAGCACCACTGGATGAGTTGTCACTCTCCAAGTCTGGAAGAAAGAGGCGAACATTGTGGGTTTTTGTTCAAGTAGCTTTATTACATGCAAACACATTGTAAACAAAGTTAAGTAACTCAAACAAACTAGCTATCGTGCACATAGATATTAACACTCTGGCTGCACCTTCAAAAGTGGCACTGAAGATAAGACGTGCTGGGAATTTATATGTACACTCAGACTTAGAAATGTTTCTTGAAGGTACAGCACACTTGTTATTCCACATCCCCCTCTTTGAGAAATGAGTCAGTCATTGTCACTTGAATTAGTAAATATGCAATTTACACAGGAATAATTTTCATCTTACAATTATACAAAGCTAGATACATATATACAACTATGTCCAAGTTGCTGTGTATTTCACTCTGGGCTTTGAGATGCGACCATATCGTGTGACATAAAATTTGGGATCTGGTTTAGCACCTGGAATTGTCTCTGCCAACCTTTCAATCTTGGGAACCTTGGGATCATCTGCCAGAACAGTATCAGGAGTCAAGACAGGAACAGGAATAATATCTGGATCACTCTGAGAGTCTTTGTCATAGGAACAATGTCGTGACTTCAGTTCTGGTACAGGAAGAAGATGTCTGCGATTTCTCTTGTATTCCACACCCTTGGTTTTAACAAAATAGGATCTCAGCTTTGCACATATACTCATTACTTGACCAATCTGGTCAAAACATTTCACTGTTTGAATCCTCACTGTCTCTCCTTCTTTCAATGGACAAAAAAATCTGCTTGATTTGTCATAGCTGGACTTTTGAAAAGAATGCTTCTTAAATAACTAGGCTCTAATGGCTTTGTTGTTTTTAGCTTTAGACCTCAGTAAACTAGAACTGATAGGCAATGTTGTTCTGGTTTGCCTGGACAGAAGTCTCTGAGTAGGCAAGCCAAGTATATCATCAATGGGTATATTTCTGAGATTGAGAAAATTAAAAAAAAATCAGTATCAGCATGCTTTGACTTCTCAGATAATTGTAATAAGATAAAAGTTCACACCACAGAAGGCAAATGTGCTGGTGCCAGCAAAATGAAGAATAAGTCCAAACTTATTAACAGACTTATTCTCAGGTAATTGCTTTGCACTCTGTATTGCACTTTCAGCGTCTATTTGATTGCAGATACTCTGGACTACTAGTAACATGTACAAAGTTCCATTCTCTTGCAAATTTCTGAAACAATTGACTGGTAAATTGGGTACCATTGTCAGAAAGTAACATTTGTGGACAGCCATGGACTGAGAAATGGCATTTCAACTTAGTAATGACTGTAGTCGAAGTTAGATTAGATAGTAGTTTGTTCTCAAACCAATTCGAATAAGAGTCTACCAGATCTAAGTAATGTTGGTTGTTCCACTCAAATATGCCATTAGCTATTATTGACCAAGGTAGTTCAGGGATTTGACTTAGCTGAAGTGGCTCTTTTTGCAAATGTGATTTAGTACTATTACACACTGAACAGGAAGAAAGTACTCTAGCAATCTCTTTCACTAGAGAAGTCCAAAACACAAGTCCTCTTACCAGTCTCTTAGCAGATTCGGAACCTGGGTGACCACAATGCATAATCTGGATATATTCTTGTCATAAGGAAGCAGGAACAACAATTTTAGGACCTTTGAAAATAATGCCATCTTCCACCACAACTCATTTCTGTAAGGAAAGTAAGGTTGCACATTGGGTGGTACACTCGATTGCTTTGAAGGCCAGCCAACACTGATGTAGTGATTTCGCTTTTGCAAAACTGAATCAGTCATTGTATGATCTCGTAGCTCATCAAGTCTTCTGGTAAAAATATTACACACTTTCATGACATCAAAGTCAAAATTCTCTTCATCAAGCTGTTTCGTTATATTTCTGGGTGATCTGGATAAAGTATCAGCCAGATGAAGAAGTTTGCCATTCATATAGACCATTTTGAAGTTGTACTTTTGCAATTTGAGCATCATTCTTTGTAATCTCACTGGAGTTGATTGCATAGGCTTCTTTAAAATAGTAACCAAAGGTTTATGATCAGTTTCAATCTGGATAGCGTGACCACAGATATAATCATGAAACTTGGAACATGCAAACACTATTGCCAAAAGTTCCTTCTCAATTTGAGCATACTTTATCTCAGTCTGGGTAAGTGTTCTAGATGTGTAGGCTACTGGCCTGTCTTCTTGAAGAATAATTGCACCTAAACCAAATTTTGAAGCATCGCAGGAAAGAGTTACTGGTTTGTTGACATCATACTACCTTAATGTTGGTGGGGTAGCAATTTTCCGCTTAAGAACTTCAAATGCTTTCTGGCGCTGTTTTAGCCATGACGATGTAACATTTTTACATATGAGCTCTGTCAAAGGTGCTGTTAATTCACTGTAGTGTGGTATGAACTTGTCTAAATAATTGACCATGCCAAGAAAACATTGTAGAGCTTGCACATTGTCTTGTGCTGGCATTTCAAGAATGGCTGCTTACTTGGATAAATCTGGTCTCAAGCCAATACTTGTAAATAAATGACCTACATATGTAACTTCTGGTAATCTGAATTTGGACTTCAGAGGATTGAGCTTTAAGTTCACTTCACGTGCTCTGTCTAGAACTCTGTTAAGATTTCAGTCATGGTCTGCCTTACCATTGGCTCCGACTAATAAGTCATCTACTATTATGGCACAAGGATAACCCGAAAAAATGTACTCCATTGCACACAGAAAGACTTCACTTGCAGAATTTATTCCAAATGGCATCCTGAGGAATTTATATTTTCCAAATGGGGTACTGAATGTAGTCAGTAGTGAAGATTTGTGATCAAGCATCACTTGCCAAAATGAACTCTTTATATCTAAAACAGAAAAAACAGTGGCATCCGGTATCAGAGCAGCAACTTCTTCAACTGTACTCATAGGATGATGTGGTCTCTTCAATGCTTTGTTCAAATCTCTTGGGTCAATACATATTCTGATTTCATCTGAGCCTTTTTAATGAGCTGATACCACGGATGACACCCATTCGGTAGGTTCTGTAACTGGACAAGTTACACTTTGTTGCACCATTTTATCCAACTGATCTTTGACTTTGTGCTGCATGGCTATGGGAATTCTTCTTGCTGGTCTGACCACTGGACTGATCTCTGGGTCTAGTTTCATGAAATATACCACTGGAAGTTTGGCCAACTTGTCATTGAAAACATCAGCATACTCTGAAAAAACAATGTTAGTGAAGCTAGAACTGGGGAATGTGCTTATTTGATGAACTTCTTTGGGAAAAGGAAGCAGATTCATTTTCAAACTGTCCCTAAAACCCAATAATGACTGCACAGGTCTTTGAACTGCATAGAATAATAGGCTATAACAGTTGTTGGCCACATAACATGAAAGCACTACTGAGCCATCACTTTGAATTTCTTCACCCCCATAAGCAACAAGCTTCACACAACTAGTCACACTGAGTTGTTCACCAGCTCTGACCTTTGCAAAAGTATCTTAAGGTATAACATTACACTTTGAACCAGTGTCCACGTTGAGCTCTGTGGATTTACCATTGATCTGAACAGTACAAAAGACTTCATTTCTTGCCAATAAATCTACTGCATCAGTCTTTTCACCAATCACTGACACACCATCTACATAGAAAGTAGACTGTTGAAGGTTTACTTGATCAACCTGCTTTTTTGGGTGACCCTTCTTTGTAACTCTGTTAGGTCTACTTGATTTACAAAATCTCTGAAAATGGTTCCACTTCTTACATTTGTGGCATTGCTGACCAAATGCTATGCAATTTTTCTGTTCTGGACTCATGGTTGGCACCACAATTGTGACAGTTAATAATAAAGCTTGAGTTGGGTTTTGCTGATTCACCCTTATACAGTACCGAGTAGCATTTTTTCTGCACTGGATAGTCCTGGTTCTGCACTGAGCATGCTCCTTTAACTGAACTGGTCTTGGAATGTGCTAGAAAACTACAAGCTTTACCTGGGTGTCCCACAGGGGCTGCTGCTGCCATGTGCTTAGGCCTGCTTTTGCCTGTCACATGTTGCATGCTGTCTACATTGGCTCTGGAGCCTATTGAAACCATGCTGTTATCACTAGCAAGCATATTTGTGTGCCTCTCTGTAACCTCATGGATCTGACAAATCTCAATGGCTTTGCTCAGCATCAAGTCACTGTCATGAAGCAAAATCTTTCTCACAGCAGCATTATTAATACCACACACGAGTCTGTCCTTTATTAACTCATCTTTTAAATCACCAGACTGACAAGTTTTAGTTTTGTTTCTTAGATCTGTAATGTAAGCTGCAAAAATTTCACTTGCTTCTGATCTCATGTGTAGAACAAGTGCCTCTCTAATGTAAAATTAGTCTAGGGGGTTACACATTTCTCTGAACGTGCACTTCAAACACTTGGGGGTCTTCCCTTGATTCAGCCTGCATAACAATATGACAAGTTTCTCCGTCACCTTCATACACTGCTGGTGCATACACAAATGAACACTCCATTTCAATGGACTCTGACCCTGCTAGGTTTAGCAAAATCCACTGATGCGTGCACCTTTATCAGAATATGCTGCTTATATAAATATATCATACTCTTGCTCAAATATTCTCCAGTTCTCTGCAATATTCTGATCAAATACAAGTGGTTATGGCTTGCAAAATCGGTCTGCCATATTAACATATCTTAGTGAAGACTTTTGCAAATGTACATGAAAACACACACTTGTACACACGCATGTGCTTGAAATCTATGCTAATAATTGAAATAGCACAATAACATTCTATATAACTAAACTTTACAAAATAAATCTCCAGGGCACTGTAATACTCTGAAATTACTTTACTGTAAAATTCAATTGCCTTGAAATTATTTTACTGTATGAGCCATCTATCTTGAAATTATTTGACTGTAAAAGTCATTTATCATCATTTTAGGAAACCTTTTGAATAACTGCGTAATGCGGATAAATTGGGCAATTGAAGCTGAGGGCTAGAAACTTTTTGAAGCAACTGTACTTTACGAGTAAACTATTTTGAAGTACTTGTAATTTGTGAATTAAACTGTTTCGAAGTAATTATACTTTGCAAATGAACTGGGCAGAAAAAACTCAAAGTGAGAATCACTTTGAAATAACTGTACTGTGCTAATAACAGCACACAGCACATTGAAATTTCCCAAATGGCTGCACTTTGCCAAATACTCTGTACAATGTTAACTATTTTATATTTATTTATTTTATATTTATTTATTTTATATTATATGCAGTACAAATATGACACTGTCATTCTCCATGTTGGTGTGAATGACCTGAGATGTACCTCCCTGGACTACATGAAAAGAGACATGGAGGAGCTCTCCGATCTTGTATCCCAGGCAGGTATGACCCTAACCCTGAGTAGCATCCTGCCATCACCCAGAATGATACCACAGTACAAGGACAAAATGATTGACTTCAACAATTGGCTAAGCTTCTGGTGTCATTCTAAGGGGATCCAGTATTTGTCTGCCTGGGACGACATGATTGACAGTCCACGATGCTTTGCCAGAGATGGCCTGCACCTGTCGCCCTTAGGATTCCGGATACTGGCTAAGGCTCTTGCCACCCCTATAGTGCCTTTTTTAGGCAAGGTTCAAATGACAAATTCACCACCGTAACAGGTACAAGCAAGCAAAATCTGAGGGTAATGCTACTCAATGCTAGAAGTCTAAACCTCAAAATGTACTCACTCGAGGCACTCCATAAAATGGAGAACATTGACATCTGTGCAGTGACAGAGATCTGGTTCAAAGCTCCAGAGAGCACCCCTGCATTACCAGGCTTCAATTCCTACCACACCTTTCGGCCACCTAACCCAGAAAGAAGCACTAAAGGCGGAGGCGTGTCCATATTCATTAAGGATATCCACATCTCCAGGCTAGTTGCACAGCATAATGCATCCGAGATTATCCAAGTGCAACTAACTCTGGGCAAGACCGCAATCCAAATTGTAGCTTGCTACAGACCCCCCACCATGCCCCAGGATTCGCACTCCTCATTTCATGATACACTGGAAAGTATTAGGGTACAATCCAACACCCTAATAATGGGTGATTTCAACTACCCCACCATTAACTGGGAAAACTACTCATATACCAACTCTTTTGCTCAACATTTTCTAGAATTCATAAATTCCAACGCCTTGGATCAACTTATTCACACCCCCACCAGGGGCAGCAATATTCTAGACCTGGTCATTACCAACATGGGAAACCGGTGTTCCACACCAGAGGTCAATTCCTCGTTGGTTAGATCCAACCACAAGCTAATCAGCCTAGACATCCACATCCCACCCCCAATTAGGGAAACCATTGTAAAAAACTTCTCCAAAGCCAACTTCACACTTCTTAAGACAGAAGTGGCAAACTTCATGACACCCATGCAGACTGACAATAGAGGTATGACTGCCGAATCCTACACAAATGCACTTTATAAGCACTTACATGAGTGCGTGGATCATGCTATCCCTAATAGAACCAAGATGTTATCCTCCAAAAAAAGGATGCCAATCTGGTGGTCCATTGCCATAAACAAACTCTACAACAGAAGAAAGAAACCGTTGCAAAAAAGAGTAAAATCCCATGACTGGAGGAACTCCCTGGTCAACCTCAGTAAGAAGCTGAGATCCCTCATAAAATCCTCCAAAGCTAGTTACGAAAACAAAATTGCCACTGACTCTAAAGACAACCACAAAGCATTGTATAGCTATGTCAAGAATCTAAATGGGAACACTCAGATCTGCTCTGAGTTACAGCACAATGGCACTAAATATACAGAACCAACTGATATTGCCAACATCCTAGCAAATAGGTTCAGTGCTAAATTTACCCCCCTCTCACCCCCTAGAGGGCCCATCTCTATACCGGAAGAATGCAAAGTTCCTATAATCACGGCTGCACAGGTAAAAAACACACTCTCCAAAGCCAAGAACACAGCATCCATGGGACCTGACAATATCCCAGGCTGCTTTCTACACGAACTACAGAATGAACTGGCACCCTTCCTAAGTACCATGTTCAATCATAGCCTCACCTCAGGCTTTGTACCCACTGAATGGCACACCGCGATGGTTATCCCACTCCACAAAGGGGGAGCCACGATGGACCCCGGGAACTACCGCCCCATTAGCCTGACGAGCCTGGTCTGCAAGGCCATGGAACGGATCATCGTGGAACTCATAAACAAAGACATTGGTAATCTCCAAACTCTGGACCCTACCCAGTTTGGATTTGTAAAAGGCAGATCATGTCTCCTAAACCTGATTGACTTCTTTGAAGCAGTCACCAAAGCCATAGATGAGGGTAAAATGGTTCACACAGCTTATCTAGATCTCGCCAAGGCTTTCGACACCATCCCCCACTCTGGAATTATAGATAAGCTCACTAAACTAGGTATAAATCCCTATGTCACAAGATGGGTTGCCAGCTGGCTCATGGACAGAATCCACACTGTGAAAGTAGTGGATTCCAAATCCGACATCAGACCAATGACAAGTGGAGTACCACAGGGTTCAGTCCTGGGTTCTCCCCTATTTGGTATCTACTTCTCTGAAGTGCAGGCCAACACAGAAGGTCTTTGGCTAACAAAGTTTGCAGATGACTGCAAACTAGGAGCCATAATCGAAACTCCTAACGATGTGGACAAAGTACAAAAGGGCCTCACTGAGACAGATGCTGGTGTCAAAGCCATGGCCTGAAACTCAATGCCAAAAAGTGTATTGTCATCCCCTTTGGTAAAAACTCTGTACCCATGAACTACCACATAGCTGGTAGTCTACTTAATGCCGAAAATGTTATAAGAGACCTTGGGACACAGGTGGACAGTAGTCTCTCCTTTGATAATCACATCGCCACAGTGGTCAGGAAATCCTTCTATATGGCTCATCTCATTACAAAAGGATTCTCATCCAGAAAAAAAGAGGTCATTGTTCCCCTCTACTCATCACTCATTACACCTATTATAGAGTACAACGCCCCTTTTGGTATGTACCTCACAAGACATCTACAACAACTGGAAAGACCACAGAAATACCTCACAAAGAGGATTACTGGCCTCAAACAGATGCCCTATGCAGACCGTCTCAAAAAACTACAGCTTTACTCCATCGCATATCGCCTACTCAGGGCCGATCTCTGCCTAACATACAAAGCTATGTCAAACCCAGAGCTGTTGGACATGCTCCACTTAAAGAAATCCCAATCCCTCCGAGCTACACGCTCTAGGGACCTAAACCTTGTCACCACAATAAACAGAACATGCTGGAGGGATAGATTCCTGTCCCAGAGACTTCCCATACTCTGGAACAGATTACCTATCTATGTCAGACAGAGCTCCTCATTAGCACTCTTCAAAAAAAATCTTGATTATTGGATGGGAAATGGGAAATTCACCCCAGGGATCACTTCTGTGGCTCTGCTCGACAGGGGCACAGGAAAATAATTTTCTTGGGTGGCGAAAGTCAGGGTACATTTTTTGGCTAGGCTTGTATGGGCCCTAGGGCCGATAGCCTAGTACCTAAAAAGAGGGTTGTCTGTGTACATGAGGCAGTTGTAACATTGCCTCAAGATTCCCAGATTCACCAGCTGGACCAGAGAGGAGATTGACAACTGACCTTTGGACATGCTAGAATAGTATTGGGATTTCCTTTATAATTGAAAAAAGGGCCAGTGGGGAACAAGGTACTCAAGGGGAGTTTGTGAGGGTGTAGTGCTTTTAATTTTTTAGTGCTGACTTATATAATTGCTTTAGTGAGCAAGTGGCAGGCTTTAGAGTAGGAATAGGGTGTTTATTATGAGAACTAGATCAGTTCTAAAGGAAAAAGTGAAGAGCAGACTTTGTGGAGCCGAGAATGGTTTAAACACAATTAAGCGGCACTGCCCGATGCTACGCTATGCGCAAAATCGCGCAAAGCCACGCTAAAGTGGGTTTTATACAGGGGGACTTGAAAGAGCTAGAAATTGGCCCAAAATGGCCAATAGACTACTAGATTCTTGTGCTAGGAACACTCCTCCAGGGATAGATAGGTTGCTCCAAGCTCCCCACTGCCACTGGTGAACAAAGAAGCCCCCCTTTATCCAAGAAAGGAAATGGGCAACACAGGAACTTTCCAAAAGTCCAAAATACAGCAAAGCCTGTATTTGGACTACTCTAGCTCAGGAAAGATGGGAAACAAGGATAATTTTTTTGTTTTTTTTCTTTTTTTGCAACAAACAGCAGGAAAATGCAATAAATATGTAACACAAGCTAGCGCACTTGAGTGTGTAGCCTCAACAGTTAAATGCAACAAACAGGACAAACTTTAAAAGTGCAGGTGCAAAAACAACTTTAAACAGTTTAAAACAGTTCAAGAAGAAGAAATACTTGCAGTTAAGCTAGATTGGACAGTCACCCTGGTAGTAGCAGGAAAAACACTTTTATCAGGTTAGCAGTCGCTCTTTTAGCCTCTCTGCTGCTAGCACCGCTCTGCAGGACCATGAGGAGTTTGGCTGAGTAGTAACAAGTGCAAAAACCGTGCCAAAGCGGGTTTTATACAGGGGGACTTGAAAGAGCTAGAAATTGGCCCAAAACGGCCAATAGACTACCAGATTCCTGTGCTGGGAACACTCCTCCAGGGATAGATAGGCTGCTCTAAGCTCCCCACTGCCACTGGTGAACAAAGAAGCCTCCCTTTATCCAAGAAAGGAAATGGGCAACACAGGAACTTTCCAAAAGTCTAGAATACAGCAAAGCCTGTATTTGGACTTAGTTTGCCTTCATCATTACCTCTGCACCTCATGGCTCTGAAGAGTAGTCTTCACCAGCCCAGTTCTGACACCATGTCACTTGCCAGGTCAGGAAGAAACAGGCGAATGTTGTGCATTTTTGTTCAAGCAGCTTTATTTTATACAAACACATTGTAAACAAAGTTAAGTAATTTGAACAGATAAACAAACTAGATATCATGCACATATATTGTAACACTCTGGCTGCACCTTCAAAATGGCACTGAAGATAACATGTGCTGGGAATTTATATGCATACACAGACTTAGAAATGCTTCTAATTTTAAAGGTAAAGCACACTTGTTATTCTACAAGTTTAGTCAAAGATAGAGTATTGTTGGCTGCTGGAGTACTCTGTGTGCTATGTTTAAATAAATATGCGAGATTTGATGTAAGAGTTCAAGTCTTTTTAGTGTGTCTAGGGATAAGCAGTGATGGACTCACTGTGGAAGAATGAAAGCACATTTACAAATTTTGTTATAATACTGTTATAGTACAGTTTAAGCTTAAGTTGGGTGGAACAGTGGAAATTAGTAAAGACAGATAAGATATAATGGAGGCTGTGAAGGAGAAAACTATTAGCTATTTAGGACATGTTTGGCTCTGTATAGGGAACCTAGTTTGATGTGTCTGTTTTTTCATTGCCAAGTAAATATGGAGATGAAATGTTAGTTTGTTGTCAATGGTGACATCTAGCAGTTTGGCATGGGTTACCTGATCTATTATTGTGTTGTTTGTTGAGACTATGTTGAGGGTGTTGGTAGATATTTTTTTAATTTTTGGGATGAAATAAAATCAATTTGGTTTTCTTTGGGTTTCGTAATATCTGAGAATCCTGGAGACATTTTGCAATGGAGAAAAATATATCTTAAGTGATGGTATTTCATGTTGTTAGACACTGAGACAAGCAGACTAAGGTAAAGTTGTCTGCATACTGTATGGTGTAGGTATAATGTAGGCAAGTTTTGATTCTTTGTGCGTGTCATTTATGATGATATTGAAGACAATGAATACTAGCATAGAACATTGAGGAACACTTGATAAGACTGGAAGGAAGCTGAACTGGGGGTTTAACCACTTCTCCGAGTGTAATTGTTGACATAGCTGATAAACCGGCTAAGAGTAGAGGGTGCCAGGCCAACGTGTTGAAGCCTATGGAGGAGGACTTAGTGGGAGAGCATTTGAAGGGCTTTAGAGAGATCAAAGAAGAGGATGAAGATGATTTGACCAGAGTTGCAACTCTGATTGACAGTATCACAGAAGTTCACTTGTGCTGACTCAGTAATATGGTAGGGTCAAAAACCTATTGAGTCAGAGACAGTAGTTGGTTTTCAAGAAGAAAGGATAGGATTTGTTGATAACTACATCTTTCTGGAACTTTAAATTGGGGAGATAAAATTGCAATAGGTCAATATTTGGATTATTCAGTGCTCCTTTGTGGAATTGTTAAAGACAATAGATTACAAGGTTGCTTATTTATTTGATTGCTATTGCAAGTTTTTTGCTTGGTAGGTTGTCTGGGGCTGGTGATATGAACTTTAGTTTTTGGAAGTATTTTCTAATGGTTTTACTGGGGGATGTAACTAGAGGTAAAGGAAGTTTGGGTGGATGGGTTGGGTTTATTGTTTGGGGTAGATGTAGGTGGCAGAAATGATGGGTTTGTTGAATGTGACAGCAAAGTTTATGTTACATTATGATGGGAAAGGATTCAGAGTGGGTTTTCTGCCTGGTTTCAAATTATTATTTAAGTTTAGCCAGAAATACTTGAAATTAGTATGATGAATGTTTTGGCTAGTTCAGAAAAAAAATTATTTTATCAGTTAGGATTTGTGTTTTGGTACAGTTTCATATGCAGTGTTATGCTTTAAGGTTGGTTTGGCTTCTGTGTGTGTGCCATTATTTCCAGACCTTATCTCTGGCTTTCATAACTTTTTGGCTTGGAGTTGGAAATGTGGTTTGTGGTTAGGAAAGACTTGTTGAAGGTAGGAAACAGCTTCATTTGGAGGAAGGCATTTCACAGGGTTCCAATCACATTGCGTGATGCTTTCATTAAACATGGTTTTATTGCAGTTATTTAGGTTTCTAACTGTGTTCAAACTGAGAGATTTTAAGGACCTTTGATAATGCCTGTAAATGAATGTGGAATGATGGTCACTAAAAGTATTTCATAGATTGCCAGTTTGTCTGATTTTCACTGGGTTTATTGAAAAGATACAGCCCAGGGAGGATACTCTACTGGATTGTTTGTCTCTTCTGGTTGGTTTGTTGACTAGTTGTCTGAAGCAAAATAGGCTGATGTGGTAAGGGTGAGAATTGTGTTTGCAGGTTATACAGCAAATCATAATGTTAGACAACAGAAATGGGGAGGGGGGTTCAGTTTATATGAATGAGAAATTAGTTTCAAATGTATTGAGTAACAGCAGGAGTTTTGTGACTATTTCAGTAAATATCTGCCTTAATAAATCCTTTGTTAGGGTATATTTATTTTATAGACCACCAAGTCTAAACACAAAAGAGATAAGGGAATTTAATAAGATTTGATATCTCATTTTCAGAATAATTAAGAGTTTACTGGAGGAGATTTTTAACCCCCACCCTCGACCCCAATTCAGTAGGAGAGCATCTCAAGTGTTACAGGGGTAATTGATTATGTGGTAAATTGTAGTGTAGTGTGGAGCACCAGTATACCCAGTTAATGAGCAAAAAAAAAACCTACAGAAGGAAGTATATTTGATGTCGTTTGGACAAATAATGATGCAAATGTGAGTGTATTACTGATCCTGAATTAGTAGAATCTGTCCACTCTAGTGTTTCACACGGATACCAGATAGTCCCCCTTAAATTACCTAAGAGGCAGAAAATTATTAGACAACCTTATTACAGAGCTGATTTCACCTAGGACTAAGAGACAAAGAAATGGAAGTGGGAGGAAGTTATATTTTCTGTGAACATTGTTACTGGATGTGAATGATTTATATCTGCATTTACCAACTTATAGATGAGTACATTCCTTTAGTAACTGTTAAATCTACAAAATTTAAGACCCCTTGGTGGAGCAGATAGCTGGATAAGGCTAGTAAAAGAACCAAGTACTTTTGGAATAAGTATATGCAGCAACTTAATGTCTGTAACAAAGGAAGATATAAACAAGCTAGGTCTAATTTTAGAAGACAAATGAGGTTTATTAAGAGTAAATATGAGAAGAAACTTGCCTGTCATACTACAGATAACACAAAAGCATTTTTAACACATTTGAAACAATATAAGTGCGACAATTCTAGTAACAACATTATGTGGAAGGCAGGTTAATGACTGACCCTTAGCAGATTTAGATTTAGATACTTTCTATATCTCAGATAGATAATCCTAATATGGGTTTGGTTTCCTTTAATCTTGATGGATGGTGTCCCAGTTTGTTTATAAACAAAACTGAAGATATGCTTGTCAAGATTAAACTTTGTTCAGTTGTTGGTCTGGATGAGATCAATGGATATTTTTTTAATTTATTGTTTAGACCCTTACTTCTTGTTTATTATATGTTTTCCAAATTTCATTGGAGACATGATTTGTTCCTCATTTATAGAAAGATATATTAGAAGTTCCAGTGCCTAAGGGTGGAGATTCGACTGTAATTGAGAATTACAGGTAGATTAGTTTGACATGTATCATGGGAATGTATTTTTAGAGAGTTATCTCTAAATATATACTTGACTCTTTGTGTCTAAAAAAGGATTTGATTCAGCACGGATTTGTTCAGGGGAGATCCTCCTTGTAGAATTTGTTGTTCTTTTATTAATCTTTATGGGAAGCCTTTGATGACGGGATGCCTGTTAATGTCATATATGTGGATATGGCAAAAGCCTTTGATACCATTCCTCACTACTGAGTAACCATGGTAATTGGGAAATGATATGAATCATTGGTTTCACTTTACATGCTAGAGATACTGAAATCTCTAATTTCAGTATCTTGACACCAGAAGCACAAAAGTGCAGTTGCTTGAAACTGCATATTATCGAATGTTAGTTTGTCCAATAATAGCTAGTATGCTGTAACTTTAAGGTAAGTGGTTTCTGGGTAGGAAAGATGGTGGCCGACGTGTGGTTATGTTCGGATGGTTAGGAAGGTGTATAGCTTTTAGTATTTTGTGTAGGAATGTGGTTTGGTGTAAATTTCTGAGAACTTTTAGAAGTTAGAGTAGGTAGGTGTGAGTGTGTGTGTGTGTGTGTGTGTGTGTTTATCGTGAGATAGGTAAAATAGTGTGGAATGGGTGAGTACTGTGCATTCCTTTAGGTTTGTCTTTTTTTTTGTGTGTTAGTTGCGACCTCAGAGTTTGGTATATATAAATAGCAGGGGTGTGGGGGTGCAGGCATCTTGCCCCCCCCGCTTATATGTGTGGCAGTGGTATGTGTTTTATTTTTTGTTGTTTTAGTATATTTATGTTGAGGGTAGGTTGGAATTTGCTTTTGGAGTGTTATTTTCGATGTTATGGGTATCGATGGTTTGGGTTTTCATGTTTTTGCGGTTTCTGTGTTTTGGTCTCGAGATACTGAAATTCGTGATTTCAGTATCTTGAGCTTGTAAAGTGAATCTGAATCTTTTTGTTGTAAAGTGGGTGAAGAACTTCTTATATCACAGATACTGCAGATTAAGATTTAGCGATATCCTCTCTGCAGTGAAATCAATTAATTTTGGTGTATCTCAGGGGTCTGCATTGTGTCTGGTTCTTTTTGGTTTGTTTATGGCATCTTTTCCTATATTTGATAGGTTATGTTCATGTAACTATGCCAATTACTCCAAAAGAGGTTCAGTTATAATAGACGAACATCGTCTGCACTTTTGATTTAATATCTCTGTAATCTGTACAACTGTTTTTACTCTCCTTCTTGTGCGATATAGCTGAATATCTCGTAGTGTTGACCTCAGTTTGTAGTAAAATCTTTTGTCTAGAGGCCTATCTGTTTTCTTAGTGAGAGAAAGTTTACAGAACTGGTTCAATCTAGCTGAGGTATTCCTGCATCTGTTATTGTTTCATAGGTTCATGGGCAGGTACTAGGCTATCAGCCCAAGGGCCTACGTAAGCCTAGCCAACAAGGTTCCCTGGCTTACGCCACCCAAGAAAGTTATTTTCCTGTGCCACTGTCAGCAGAGACACAGAAGTGATCCCAGGGGTGTATTTCCTATTTCCCATCATCAAGATTTTTCTTGAAGAGTGCTAATGAAGAACTTTGCTTGACATAGATGGTAGCCTGTTCCAGAGTATGGGAAGTCTCTGGGACAGGAATCCATCCCTCCATCATGTCCTGTTTATTGTGGTCACAAGGTTTAGGTCCCTAGAGCATGTAGCTTGGAGGGATTGGGATTTCTTTAGGTGTAGCATGTCCAACAGCTCTGGGTTTGACATAGCTTTATATGTTTGGCAGAGATCACCTCAAAGTAGGCAATATGCTATGGAGTAAAGCTGGAGTTTTTTGAGGCAGTCAGTGTAGGGCATTTGTTTGAGGCCAGTAATCCTCTTTGTGAGGTACTTCTATGGCCTTTCCAGCTGCTGCAG
The DNA here is from genome assembly GCF_019279795.1 of Protopterus annectens. Taxonomy (NCBI): domain Eukaryota; kingdom Metazoa; phylum Chordata; order Ceratodontiformes; family Protopteridae; genus Protopterus; species Protopterus annectens. The sequence continues at coordinate 416,882,839 of NC_056739.1, forward strand.
ATGTCTTGTGAGGTACATTCCAAAAGGAGCGTTTTACTCTATAATGGGTCTAATGAGTGTCGAGTAGAGGGGAACAATGACCTCTTTTTTCCTGGATGAGAACCCTTTTATGATGAGGTGTCCCACATAGAAGGACTTCCTGACTACTGTGGCGATGTGACTATCAAAGGAGAGACTACTGTCCACCTGGGTCCCAAGGTCTCTTATCATGCATTCGGTGTTAAGTAGATTGCTGCCTATGTGGTAGTTCATGGGTACAGAGTTTTTACCAAAGGGGATGACACTGCACTTTTTGGCATTGAGCTTGAGGCCATGGCTCTGACACCAGGCATCTGTCTCAGCGAAGCCCTTCTGTAGGATGTCCACATCATTTGGTGACTTGACTATGGCTCCTGGTTTGCAGTCATCTGTGAACTTCATTAGCCAGAGGCCTTCTGTGTTAGCCTGTACTTCAGAGAAGTAGATACCAAACAGAAGAGGTCTCAGGACAGAAGCCTATGGTACTCCACTTGTCACTGCTTTGAGGTCAGATTTGGAGTCTGCAACTTTTACAGTGTGGGTTCTGTCAGTGAGAGAGTTGGCAACCCATCATGTGACATAGGGATTTATACCTAGTTTAGTGAGTTTAGCTATAATTCCAGAATGGGGGATGGTGTCGACAGCCTTGGCGAGGTCAAGATAGGCTGTGTGAACCACCTTACCCTCATCTACGACTTTGGTGACTGCCTTAAAGAAGTCGATCAGGTTCAGGAGGCATGATCTGCCTTTCACAAACCTGAACTGGGTGGGATCCAGAGTTTTGAGTTTACCAATGTCTTTGTTTATGAGTTCCATGATGATACGTTCCATGGCCTTGCAGACCAGGCCCGTCAGGCTAATAGGTCGATAGTTCCCGGGATCAGTGGTGGCTCCGCCTTTGTGGAGTGGGATAACTGTTGCTGTGCACCATTCAGTGGGCACAAAGCCTGATGCGAGGCTATTATTGCACATGCTGCTTAAGTGGGGAGCCAGTTTGTTCTGAAGTTCATGTAAAACGCAGCCTGCGATGTTGTCCGGTCCCATGGATGCTGTGTTTTTGGCTTTAGAGAGTGCTGCTTTTATCTGTGTAGTTGTGATTACAGGGACTCTGCATTCTTCCTGTATAGATATGGGCCCTTTAGGGGGTGAGAGGGGGGTAAAGTTAGCACTGAACCTATCTGCCAGGATGTTGGCAGTATCAGTTGGTTCTGTAATTTTCTTGCCTTTGTGCTGTAACTCAGAGCAGATCTGGGTGTTGCCATCCAGATTCTTGACATAGCTATAGAATGCTTTGTGGTTGTCCTTGGAATTAGTGGCAATTTTTTTTTGTAGGTAGGTTTGGAGGATCTTATAAGGGATCTCAGTTTCTTACTGAGGCTGACCAGGGAGCTCCTCCACTCATGGGATTTTACTCTCTTATGCAACAGTTTCTTCCTTCTGTTGTACAGTTTGTTTATGGCAGGGAACCACCAGATTGGCTTCCTCTTTTTGGAGGATAGCATCTTGGTTCTGTTTGGGATAGCACGATCCGTGCACTCGTGTAAGTGCTTATAGAGTGCATTTGTCTAGGATTCAGCAGTTGTAACTGTTTTGCCCATCTGCATGGGTGTCATGAAGTTAACCACTTCTGTCTTAAGAAGCATGAAGTTGGCTTTGGAGAAATTTTTACTGTGGTTTCCTTAATGGGGTGGTGGGGGCGGGATGTGGATATCAAGGGTGATTAGCTTATGGTCGGATTGGACCAACGAGGAGTTGACTTCAGGTGTGGAACACCGGTCACTCATGTTGGTAATGACTAGGTCTAAGATATTGTTGCCCCTGGTGGGGGTGTGGATAAGTTGATCCAGGGCATTGGAGTTTATGAATTCCAGAAAGCGTTGAGTTAAGGAGTTGGTACATGAGTAGTTTTCCCAGTTAATGGTGGGGTAGTTGAAGTCACCCATTATTAGGGTGTTTGGTTGAACCCTAATATTTTCCAGTACATCAAGAAAAGAGGAGTGGGAATCCTGGGGCATGGTGGGGGATCTGTAGCAAGCTACAATTTGGATTGCAGTTTTGCCCAGAGTTAGTTGCACTTGGATAACCTCGGATGCATTATGCTGAGCAAGTAGCCTGGAGGTGTTGTTATCCTTAATGAATATGGACACACCTCCGCCTTTGTTGTTTCGGTCCAGGTTACATGGCCGAAAGGTGTGGTATTAGTTATAGCCTGGCAGTGCAGGGGTGCTCTCTGGAGCCTTGAACCAGGTCTCAGTCACTGCACAGATATCGATGTTCTCTATTTTAAGGAGTGCCTCGAGTGAGTGCATTTTGAGATTTAGACTTCTAGCATGGAGTAGCATTACCCTCAGTTTTTGCATGTCTGTTCCTGTTATGGTGGTGAATTTGTTATTTGAACCTTGCCTATAAAAGGCACTATAGGGGCAGCAAGAGCCTTAGCCAGTATCCGGAATCCCAGGGGCGACAGGTGCAGGCCATCTGTGGCAAAGCATCGTGGTCTGTCGACCATGTCATCCCAAGCAGACAGATACTGGATCCCCTTAGAATGACACCAGAAGCTTAACCAATTGTTGAAGTCAATCATTTTGTCCTTGTACTGTGGTATCATTCGGGGCGATGGCAGAATGCTACTCAGGGCTAGGGTCATACCTGCCTGGGCTACAAGATCAGAGAGCTCTTCCATGTCTCTTTTCATGTAGTCCAGGGAGGTATATCTCAGGTCATTCACACCAACATGGACAATGACAGAGTCATATTTGTACTTGTTGTGGAGTGACCTGAGTGCATGGGTTATGTGGCAGATCCTGGCACCCAACAGGCAGCTGACAGTAACCTTCTCCTTGTTTAGCCTAGTGAGTGGGACATCAGTGTGCCTGACTATAGAGTCATCTATGACTAGTGTGTTGGGTACGTTGTTTTGCCTTATTGGCTGTGGTTGAGTGGCACACTGAGTCTGTGGGCTATGTGTCATTTAGGTTGTGTTGGGGGATGGAGGTTGCTTGTGTTTATGCTTTGGAGGTCTCTGTTGCTTAGACAGATTATTATTTAGAGCCTCTGCAAATATTTTTGTGTTACTATGTGTGGATTTTGGTGGTGTAGATTTAGTGAGACTATGTGATGAGTGTGGTGTGGTGCAAATGTTTACCTTCAACTCATGACTGTCAAGTTCAGTCTTGGTTGGAGAGAGCTTTATCTCCAGTTTAGCTAGATAAGTGCATCTCTCACAGGTTGTAGTATTGGGTGGTAGGAGGAGAGGGTTGTCTGTGTACATGAGGCAATTTCTACATTGCCTCTAGATGCCCAGATTCATCAGATAGACAGGAGAGAACACTGAGAGCTGACCCTTGGACATACCTGAATAAAAAACTATTTTCCTCTACAGGACAGAAACAAGTGCAAATGCAGGCTTTCAAATCAGAAAGTTGAGAGAGATGGAAGAGATTGCTCAAACGGCCAGTAACTACAATTTCTGGGCCAGAACCACACCTTATGTGGTAGACAGGTTACCTAGTGCTTACCACTCCCACTGATACGCTAGAAGGCTTCCCTCCAACACAGAAAGGCTGGGGGGGGGGGGGCTCAGAAGCTTACATACAGTCCTGGATACAGCAAATATGTATCTGGAACACTAGTTACAGGAAAGGTAGGAAACAGGCTTACAGTTTTTTTTTTTTTACAGAAAAGTACCAAAAACAGTAGTAAAACAATTCACATGCAGTACAAGCTAGCACACTTGAGTATGTAGCAATATTAGACCAAACACAGTTTAAAAAATGCAATTAAATTAAAAAGGACTAAAAGCAAGTGCAGAAAAAGTTTATTAGGTAGAATGTGGTAAAGAGATGGGACTGGGAGAGTGTCCCAGATCAAATCTACAGTGAGGCAGGCAACTGCAAAAGCCACCAAATTTGAACTACAAACCAAAAATAGAGAGGGTGGATGGAACAAAACAGTTTCAACAGAGATCTAAGCAACAATTAACAAACTCTATAACCAAAAAAATATATACTCAGCTCTGTATATTTGCAGATAGTCTGGAAGGCAGTCTCTCAGAACACAGATTCCAGCAATTAAATGCAGGCTGTTACTAACAGGTCAAATTAAATGATCCTTGAGTTAGATAACACACAAGCTGTAAAAAACAGTTATACCAACTGAAGACATGGCAGAAAAACAGAGATCTAAGCAATTTTGGTTAATTGGTCTAGTTTCTGTCCTGTGCCTTAAATAGCCAGTGTTTTAAATCAGATACACCTGTTGCTCAGGCTGCTGCAGAGGGACTGACCTACTGCCAGCTGGGATACTGAGAAAAGATAAGTGTTTATTCTCATTTATCATCTGCACTTTTGATTTAATATCTCTGTAATCTGTACAACTTTTTGGCTTAGTGAGAATTTAGCAAAGGCCCACCCCTTTAGCTTCTGCATATTGAATTATCTCATTATCTTCTGCCTCTTCACTTTCTACTAAAAAAAAAAAAAAAACTGTTTCCTACCTTTCCTGGCACTAGTGTAGCCCAGATACAGATTTGCTGCATTCAGGACTTTTTGTAAGCTTCTGAGCGGTTCTCTTCAATTTTATTCCCTTAGATCTGCTAGTTCTCTGCTCTCCTGCACTTTTATTAGCTTGTTAGTGTAGCACTTTAAACTATTCCTGGCGCCAGAAAGTCTGCTCTTCAAACTTTCCCTTAGAACTAGCTGGTTTCTCAGTAGTAGCACTAAAATCTGAATCCTTGTGACTAGCAATTGCTCTCAAACCTACTGGAAAGCACTAGAAGCCTTAAAATGATACAAGCACTCAACTCTCCTTGTTAATAAATAGAAATTAATTGTAGGGACTAAACAGCCTATAATTGCAAAGTACCTTGCCAAGGTAAGGGAAAACAGCTCTTGTACTTTACAAAAGAAACACCAAACCAGGCATGTCCAAGGGTCAGCTTCCGGTGATTTCTCCTGTCCACCTGTTGAATCTGGGCATACTGGGGCAATGCAGCAATTGCCTCATGTACACAGACAACCCTCTCCTCCTACCAACCAACCCTACAACCTGCGAGAGATGCACTTACATAGCCAAACTGGAAGCAAAACTCTCTCTAGCCAAGATTGTGCTAGACAGTCAAGAGGAGAAGGTTAACACCTGCACTACACCTTAAGCAACACATAGCCCTTCAAAACTCACACCACCAACATCCACACATAGTAACACTAAACCCACTTATGTGGAGGCCCTTAACATTAACCTGCCCAAGCAACAAGGACCACCGAAGCTGAAACGCAAAAAAACACCAATCACAACCAAAGTGACACAGCTCAAAACATCAGTGTGCCACCAAACAACAGCCGCTAAGGCAAGACAACATACCCAACACTTTAGTCATAGGTGACTCTATAGACAGACACACTGATGTCCCACTCACCAGGCTGACCAAGGAGAAAATTACTGTCAGCTGCCTTTCAGGTGCCAGGATCCGCCACATAACGCATGCACTCAAATCATTCCACAACAAGTACAAATACGACTCTTTCGTTGTCCATGTTGGAGTGAATGACTTGAGACATACCTCCCTGGGCTACATAAAAAGAGACATGGAAGAGCTGTCAGATCCTGTGGCCCAGACAGGTATGTCCCTAGCCCTGAGTAGCATCCTGCCTTCACCCAGAACGATACCACAGTATAAGGACAAAATGATTGACTTCAACAATTGGCTAAGCTTCTGATGTCATTCAAAGGGGATCCAGTATCTGTCTGGCTGGGACGACATGATCAACAAACCACAATGCTTTGCCAGAGATGGTCTGTACCTGTCGCCCCTGGGATTCAGGTTACTGGCTAAGGTTCTTGCCATGCCTATAGTGCCTTTTTTAGGCAAGGCTCAAATGACAAAACCACCACCGTAACAGATATAAGCATGCAAAATCTGAGGGTAATGCTACTCAATGCTAGAAGTCTAAACCGCAAAATGCACTCTCTCGAGGCACTCCTAAAAATGGAGAACATTGATATCTGTGCAGTAACTGAAACCTGGTTCAAGGCTCCAGAGAGCAGCCCTGCAATACCAGGCTACACCTCTTGCCACACTTTTCGGCCATCAAACCAAGAACAAAACACTAAAGGTGGAGGAGTGTCCATATTCACCAAGGATATTCACACCTCCAGGCTAGCTGCCCAACACATTGCATATGAAATTCTACAGGTGCAACCAACACTAGGTAAGACTGCAATCCAAATTGTAGCTTACTACAGATCCCCCACCATGCCCCAAGATTCTCACTACACCTTTCTAAATATACTGTAAAATATTATGATACAACCAAACACCCTAATACTGGGTGATTTCAACTACCCTGCAATTAATTGGGAAAACTACTCAGGTACCAACACCTTTGCCCAACGGTTCTTGGAATTCATAAATTCCAATGCCCTGGATCATCTAATCCATAGCCCCACCAGGGGCTCAAATATCCTAGACCTGATCATTACCAACATGGGTGATCGATGCTCCACACCAGTGGTCACCCCCTCGTTGGTCAGGTCTGACCATAAGCTAATCACCCTTGATGCCCACCCCCCCCACCCTCCAGTAGGGAAACCTCCATAAAAAACTTCTCCAAAGCCAACTTCATGCTACTCAAGTCAGAAGTGACAAACTTCATGACACCCATGCAGATGGGAACTGAAAGTTCGACTGCTGAATCTTACACTAAGGCACTGTACGAGCACATCCACTTGTGCATGAATCATGTCATTCCAAATAGAACCAAGACACTCTCCTCCAAAAAAAAAGAAGCCAATTTGGTGGTCTCCTGCCATACACAAACTATACAACAGAAGGAAGAAACTGTTGCAGAAAAGAGGAAAATCCCAGGATGCAAAAAACTCCCTTACCAGCCTCAGTAAGAGGCTGAGAGCCCTCATAAATTCCTCCAAAGCTAGTTACGAAAATAAAATTGCCAAAGATTCCAAGGACAACCACAAGCCATTCTATAGTTATGTTAAGAATCTAAATGGCAATGCTCAGATCTGCTCTGAGCTACAACAGAATGGCATTAAATATACCGATCCCAGGGATATTGCCAATATCCTGGCAGATCAATTCAGTGCCAACTTCACCCCCCTCTCACCCCCTAAAGGGCCCATCTCAATACCAAAAGATTGCCAAATTCCAGAAATCACGGCCACACAGGTAAAAAACGCACTCTCCAAAGCTAAGAATATAGCATCCATGGGACCAGACGACATCCTGGGCTGTGTACAACATGAACTACGAAATGAACTGGCACCTCACCTAAGTGTCATGTTTAATCATAGCCTCACCTCAGGCTACGTGCTCGATGAGTGGCGCACAGCTACAATTATCCCACTCCACAAGGGGGGATCCACCTTAGATCTCAAGATCTATCGTCCCATCAGTCTGACGAGCTTGATCTGCAAATCCATGGAGTGCATTATCATGGAACTTATAAACAAAGACATTGGCAGCCTTCAAACACTGGACTCCACCCAGTTTGGTTTCATAAAGGGCCGATCTTGTCTTCTCAACCTGATTGACTTCTTCAAATCAGTCTCCAGAGCCGTGGATGAGGGTAAGGCAGTCCATACAGCCTATCTGGACCTCGCCAAGGCCTTCGACACCATCCCCCAATCTGGAATCATAGATAAACTTACTAAGCTGGGCATTAATCCCTATGTCACTCGATGGGTTGCCAACTGGCTTACTGACAGAACCCACACTGTTAAAGTAGCCAATTCAAGATCCAGCTCCAGACAAGTGACAAGTGGAGTACCTCAGGGTTCAGTCCTGGGACCGCTCTTGTTTGGCATCAACTTCTCTGAAGTACAGGCCAGTACTATGGGACTTTGGCTAACAAAGTTCGCAGATGACTGCAAACTGAGAGCCATTATTGAATCCCCAAATGATGTGGATATTCTACAAAAGGGCCTTACAGAAACAGATGCTTGGTGTCAAAGCCATGAGCTCAAGTTCAATTCCAAGAAATGTATAGTTATCCCCTTTGGGAAAAACATGTACCCATGAATTACCACATAAGTGTCAGTACACTAAACACTGAAAGTGTGGTAAGGGACTTAGGGACACAGGTGGACAGTGGCCTCACCTTCGATAACCACATCACCACAACAGTCAGGAAATCCTTCTATGTGTCACACTTCATCACTAAGGGCTTTTCATCCAGAAAAAAGAAGGTTATTGTCCCACTGTACTCATCCCTCATTAGACCCATTATAGAGTACAACGCCCCATTTGGTATGTACCTCACAAGACATCTGCAACAACTGGAAAGGCCACAGAAATACCTCACTAAAAGAATCACAGGCCTAAAGCAGATGCCCTATGCTAACCATCTAAAAAAATACCAGCTATACTCTGCCGCATATATTATCACCTGCTCAAAGGCGATCTCTGCTTAACATACAGGGCCATGTCAAACCCAGAGCTGTTGGACATGCTACACTTAAAGAAATCCCAGTCCCTCAGAGCCACATGCCCCAGGGATCTAAACCTGGTCATCACAATGAACAAAACATGCTGGAGGGATAGGTTCCTGACCCAGAGACTCCCCATACTCTTGAATAGACTGCCCATACATGTCAAACTGAGCGCCTCTTTGGCTCTCTTCAAAAGGAACCTTGACGATTGGATGGGAGATAGGAAATTCACCCCGGGGATCATGTCAGTCTCCGTGCTAGACAGGGGACTAGCGAAGTAAATATTCTGGGAAGAAATAGCCAGGGAATTGTTATGGCTAGGCTTGTATAGGCCCTAGGGTCGATAGCCTAGTACCAGCCTATGAACCCATGAACCTATGAACATGTATTTGAGGAATATTTGGATGTGTTACTTTAGTGGGCTGCCTCTAATAGTATAGAGTTTAATAAAAAAAAAAAGATGTGTTGTGCATTATGGATGTGATAACCTATGCCACCCATATGTAATGAATAACTTTTTGTTTAGGGAGGTGGATGCTGTTAAAGACTTGGGAATAAAGTTTGATAATAACTTACATTTTTAGTCATACCTACAGGAAACTATCAGACAGTTTTATTATGAGATTAGAAATATATTGAGAACAGTTCAGAGTAGGGATAACAATGTTCTAATTCAAGTTTATAAAGCAATTAAAAGGCCAGTAATGGAATTTGGTATATCTCTTTGTACTTATAACACTCATAACTGTATAGATTAGAAAGAGTGAAGAAGTATTTCACCCATCAAATTACAGGTTTAAGGGGTATGAGTTATAGTAATAGATTAAAGTAGTTATCACTCTTTTCTGTTAAATATAGATTGCTAAGGGTTGACTTAATTCCTGTTTATAAAAGTTTACATACTGAAATTATGGTGCTAGCGTTGGGATAAATAGGATAAGTTATTATTCGAAATAACAACTATCTGGTGGAATCTGGTGGTTGTAAAATTAAAGGTTTTACAGAATTCCTTTCACTTTCATGTTGGTAGTTGGTAGAATTCTATTCCGCTTATAATTGCTTGATTCTGTTGCCCTATTTGATGGGTGATAGGGTGTTTAAATCAAGATATGCTAGTGGCAATCTCTTTGAAGGCCCTTCTAGGCTTTGAGTTTGTTTTCTGCACCACTGAATCATTGAATTATTAACATTTATGGACTAGTCTAGAATTAGGTCTCTTAATTTGATGATTTCTTGACTGATATTGGTAGCTAACAAGCTTATGGAGTTTTCAGTGGTACTGGCATTATTTTGAGATGGGTGGATGTAGATGGCTATAATGAATAAGTATTGCTGATTATTTTACTTGCGTTTGGGTATTAGTAATTCTTTACTGCTGATTTTTAGTATAGTGGAGTGACAGTTGTGCAGTTCTAGTGTGGCCTGAAAGATTATGACTACTCTGCCTGCACATTTATCAGTTAGATCTCTATCTTTTCTAATGATATGATAGCCGGGGCAAATTATTTCCTCATCTTTTGTGTCTGGTTTTAGTGGTTTCATTGCTAACTAAGATGCGGAGGTGGTAAAGCTCTACCTAAGCAATGACTTCAAGTATTTTGTTATAGATGCTGCAAGCGCTTTGATCAAATATTTGTAATCCATTGGTGTGGGGGAAGGGGTTGTTGTCTAACTCTCCTAGGAAGATTGAATAGAGGTATGGGTGGAGTCAGAGGTTAGGAAGCTGGGGGGTAAGTATGAAGATGGGTTAAGGCCAGTATTTGAGTGTATATCTCCACTTTGTGCAAATGTTTTAAATTTAATGTGAGTATATTTTTTGCCTAGATAGCAATAATTGTTTTGTTTTAATGGTCTGGAAACTGTAGTTTTTTTGTTAGCAGGTAGGACATGGCTTTTTTATAAGTACACTACAGAGGGGATGGTAAGATGGGGAGGAATAAGAAGGGAGGGCTGTAATGCTATTTGTGTCATTTTTGAGGTGAGGGAGATGACAGAGAGGTTTCACATTGGTTAGTTGCATGATCAGAGTTAAGGTGCATGGTGAAAGAAGTAAATTATGAGACCCGTTAAGCTGTGTTTGTTTGAAGATACACATATTGATAGGAGCTGGAAGTAATGGCAGATTGAGTGGGGGTAGAGAAAGAAGGGTGTTTTGAAAGGATGGATAGATGGGTCAGATTGGGAGGGTAGTGAATGAGGTATAGAGAGTACAGTCTATTAAATACAGAGAGTAGAGATGGTGAATAGAATGAAGGGTGCAGTATAGAGCTGATGTGAATGAATGCAGAGACAACTATGGCTGTCTTATAAAAGTGACTGTTCGGTGCAGGTCATGCTGATTGGTTCTAGAGTTGAGTATGAGGAAGGTTTTAGGTAATGCTATAAGCTGGTTAGTTGCGGGCTAAACACTGAATCATTTTTAGCTTGTTTTTTTTTTTTGAGTGTTCACATTGGTGTATTACTGGTACTACTGGTCAACTGGAGGTCAGGTGATGGGTGCTTATGGGAGGTTAGTTATAAATTAAATGGCATAGGGGAGTATGGGCATGGGGATAGTGTGGGGTCTAAAGAGTAGCGAGCACAACAGGGCTTACCCCACCTCCGCTGTACTGCTCCAAAAACAATCAAATGAGTAAAGACAGTAAGATAAGAGAAAGATGTAAGAATGAGGTAAAAATACAAAAAAGGTGTCAGTGACAGGTGATGAGGAAAAGGCAGTAAAGACCTTTTAGGAGTTATTTTGTGAGTGATCATCTCAAGGCCACAGCAGCAGGGAAAGTTGTTAAAAGATATTTTCAGTGTATTAACTTTTGTACAAAGAGGGTAGTTGAACGGAAAACAGAAGGATCCTCCAGAAAATAGCTTGAGAAAAGGAAGAGGGAAGTAAAAAATCAAAGACAGGCATACGGAATGTGCTAAATAAAAACAGTGCACTATATTCACTGATAGCAGGAAGGATCGAGGGAGAAGAAAAACAGGATAGCTGTTTTAGCAACACATAACTACAAGTTAACTATTTTCAGCAGCAGGTAATTGCTAGAATCCCAAAACAGTACCTCATGAGTGTCATGAAACAAAGTTGCATTGCCCTTAGTTAGAGAAGGCATGTTGTTGTAGGGCAAATTTCTTACTGGATTTCAGTCCCCATACTGCAATCTGCAGGGTCAAAGAGTTCCAAAGCCACATTTAAGTGAGGGGTGTGTGACACTGCCAGCCCACCTAGATAGAATTTTGTAAATAATTGTATGTCATTTGTAAATAATAATATGATTTGTATGCTTACCTTAAAAAAATGTAAGAAAACTGTATGTTCTGTACTGAGCTTCAAGATTGTAACCACAGTGCACCCAGCTGGAAAAGAGCAGAAATGTGTATAAACTCTATGCGTATGTAAATGTATTTTTCATAGCAGAAATTGGGATATGCAGAGTTAACTTGCAAAGCTCTAAGAACATAAGTTGTTAGGTAAAGAGTTTTATGATGTGTTATAAAGTCAGTTTATCTCAAGCTAAGAGACATGATGTCTAGGCTAGGGGCTTCTTTCTGTTGTCTGGAAACAGTGATCACTGTTGTCACTGTGCTGAGTTAATGTGTATTGTCTTGTGCTTTTATTTATTATTAAATATATTTAAACCTTTTAATTGTGGTTGGTTTGCTTACAGATATTTCAGCTCTTAGAGTACTTGCATGTATTTGGTAACACTGTACATGCCATTCTAGAATAGCCTTAAAACTTTGGTCACACTTACCATTTGGATAACAGTAACATTACACAGTGGAATCGGACACCCTTTGGGAAAGACCTTATAAGTAGGGGTTCTGGTGGCAGTGCTAACTACTTTCTGGTCTGGGCAGAAGGGGCATAGCTAGTAAAGCTGTGCCAGCCTTCTCCAGGTGTGTGTTTGTGTATAAATCAAATCTCAAAGTGTGTGTGTGTGTGTGTGTGTGTGTGTGTGTGTGTGTGTGTGTGTGTGTGTGTGTGTGTGTGTGTGTGTGTGTGTGTGTGTGTGTGTGTGTGTGTGTGTGTGTGTGTGTGTGTGTGTGTGTCTGTCAGCTACTTGGGCAGGGACATGAAGCACTGGTTGGACAGAGAGAGTGCTGGGAGGACATGGCTTGGAACCCTGGCTAAGGACTCTACTCTATAGCTGCTCCAGTGGCAGTCTTGTTGAGGATCTGGAGAGGGAGAGAGAGAGAGAAACCAGCCCCAGACTGACTGTGATCTCTGTGTGCTCTTAAGGGAAATTGTACTTTATTGTGTGTGTACTGTTCATCCTCCCAATGTGCAAGTCCCTCACTGGTGTTAATGGTAAGGATTGAGGCTCCTTGATTACTGGGCCAGTGCATGGGCGTCACAGGATGCTCCAGTTTCAGTAGCCTGTGCTCCTGTTAGAATAAATTAGAGATAGTTTGTAGTAACTGGTAAGTATGCACGTAATGTGTACACTTAAGATCTGCTGTTCTGAAACAGTATTGTAATAAGGATAAATGGAACAGCTTTTCTGACTATGTAATATATTCTTTACCAAAACTGTTCATAATAAGGCTATCAAACAAAAATGTAAATCCTTGTGCTGTCTTACTGTCTTTTATCAAGTAAAAATGATGGTAATATTCTTTACACAGGTACGCTAGATTGCTAGAGGGTTACTAGCCCTGAGGATAGCACCAAGATGGCAGCTCTTGACTTAGGGATACAGTGCCAAGAGGTAGTTAGTGTGGATGCTCTAATGGGGTGAAAGCAGCTAAGCAAATGGAATTTCTGCTGATTGCATGGCAATCAGCTCATGACTATAGTGCAAAGTGAGTGGGGAACAATATTTTACATCTCTGGACAGTAAAAACTGACTAGATAATAAAGGTCTAAGATGGATATAGGTTTGGCACATGTAACTGGGGAAGCTTACTGGTTATTTAATTACAGAAACTCCATTTGAGTGTTACAGCAGTGTTTAGATAATGTAAGCCAGGGTCAGGGCAAGCAAATAAATTTCAGCACACTTAAAGTACAAACAGAAGAGGTAGAGGTCATTGGAGTCTAATATCGATCAGATAGGGCTACAGTACTGCTTTAAACAAAAAGTTGCTAACTACTGAGTACAGTCAGTCTCAAGTTTTTAAAGACCAAAGAAAGGTTTCTCAGTGTTTACTGCATACCTGATTAAACACTACACATATATTACTGTGGTGCCCTAATGGGAGCGCACCTGACAAATCAATCTGTGAGCTTTTTGCTCCTTGCTATGTCATGAACTATCTGATTCATGGCAAAGCAAGTAGCAAAAAAACCTGTAAATATTACACAGCAAAATAGCAGTCCCAGTGCAAAATAACAGTATGGCAGTGATAGCATGAGATACGTTTTTTTTTTATCCTAGCAGACAACCTATTATAGACAGTGAACAGCATTGCATGATAAGTACTTTCCTTTGGAAACTGTCAAGCAACTGTGTTTGTGTTAAACAAAGTGAAAATACATTACTGTATGGCCATTATTTACTTTATTGAACTTTTTAAATTTTATCATAATCAGGCATCCGAAATGCACACAAAGTAGCTAAAATTGTTGGGTTTAGGACTGTATGCACATGAAAATGACTGAATGCTGTCACTTGGTCTGGCTTTGTAGGACTAGTATTATTTTTGTGAGATATGTTGAAAGACCTTACTGTGGCTAGTGTCTGTGTGTGAAGCAAACATGAAATACATTTACTATGGGCCATTATTTTTATCACAATCAGACATTTGAGATGTCCTCTGTTAACAATGTGGTTAGAACTCTTGTGTCTGGGGTTGGAGACTATCTGTCAGTTAAAATAGTTTACTCTCATCTGCTTATTTTAAACAGTCATTAATATGACTTTACAGGACTAGTGTGCATTTGTGTGAAGTAAGTTAGAATACTTTACTGTGGCTACTGTGTGTTCTTGTAAAACAAACTTGAAACATAATGCCATTATTTTTATCACAACCAGATGTGTCAGTTGCAACTAATCAAAACACTGACTGTAACTGCTTGCAAGGGGTGGAGTTCCCTGACTTCTCACCTCCTATCACCCCATCTGTCTTCTCTTACTACTGTCAAAAGTTATTGAGAATGCTAACTTATCTTTGATTCCCTCTTGTTTAAACTTTTATGACTTCCTCAGAAGGCAACAATATAGCTTGAGAAAAGGAAACAGGACATTGACTAACCCATTCTCCCTATGAAACAGCTTCCGTCAGAATTAGGGTAATGATGAGCTAACCACAATTATTTTACTGAATCTGTTAAAAAGTCTTAATTCAGTCCATCACCAAACTTTTGTCAAACTTTTCCCAAAGTGGTCTCTCAGATAGCTCATATTTAACAGGTGAGGAGCTACCCGACAGGTCAATATTTTCATGTCAAAACAAATAACTTTTGCCACTGGAGAGCAAGATGTCCTCAGTATTCTCACTGTATTGACCTGGTGTCACACTTACTTAATGTCCTCATAAATGTCTGTGATTTATCTGTTTAGCATTCCATTTATTTTTTACCCTGATGGCATGGTAATTTGGTCAGCTGGCAAGTTTCCTGTCAGCAGTAGTAATACATGGTTAGTGCTGTGGTGTAAAAGGATAAAACCATGACTATGACCAAGGCAACATGGATTTGATTAGTGTTCAAACTTCTAAGGCACTAGCAAAGAGGGATGGACATGCCTGTTCCAGGAGTGCAGGGTGGTTGCATGGATGTTTCTTGTGATAATCCCTGGTGAAAGCTGGGAACATATCTGTAAGGGGGCATGGTCTAAAGAAGAAAAAGAATGGTGGATTTGTCTGAGCTGCTGCGGAGGTTGGGTGATACTTCACACGTCCCACACTGCACACTCACCCATTGAACACAACCATGCAAACCATAAGGGAGAGGGGGGAGTAACAGGTTAGGCCATTAAGATAACCCCGTGGCTGAAGGTTGATGTCAAGACTCCCCATGACAGTCCTAGGTTCAGAGCTGTCCACAGACTAAATTAGAGGAAGCTAGAGGCATAAGAAGAAGCTGGTAGACCTGGCAGTGGTTGTGGGGCACAGGGATATAAATTGCAAGATAAAACAGATAAGTGAGAAAGTGCACCAAAGAAAAAATGTATCAGTAAGACATTGTCCAGAAAACTTTCCAAGATGTTATGCTTGATTTAGAACCAAAGAACTCTCTCTATAGTTCCAAAAAGTGAGGATATGCTCTTTGTCATGACCCAGTGTCTCTTTCATGTCCCTAATACTCATTCTGTCTTTACCACAATGAAGACTCCTTCATTCAATATACTGTTTCAAATACTTGGACTTCTGGATTGATCCTCAACTAACATTTTCAGACCATTTGTAAAATGTGTGCCAAATGCAAGGAACCATTCGATACCCTCTATAAAATCTTCTATACCTTAATATCTGTATTGAGAGCAACCATAACTAAAAGAGTCCCGTTACCAATTTTGGAATCTTGTTTACCAGCAATAACTGTAGGTCCTTTGTTTCTTCTACAGTAGATTGCAAATGATGTTGTAAAGGATAGGCAGATTTATGGTTAAGGATTGCAGGCTTAAGCACCATGCATCACTCGCATCAAAGCAAGGTTACTGCATATCCCACAAAAGGCAACATTGCCTCTTGTTCCCTGAACTTCAGATTTCTTTTCCTGAAGTACTTTCAGCTCTCTGCTTAGAGAAAAGCCATTCATCACAGTTTATATACAACATCATCCCTGTTTTCCCTTTATATTCATTAGTGTTTCAGTAAGGATTTTTCACTGTATGAGACAAAAGCTTGGAATGCATTATCATCACTGCCTAATAGAAGTATACCCACTTACCAGCAGTTTAACTTCATTCTAAAAACTATCATCAAAAGAACACTGTGTGATTGTGTGAATCATAAGTAAATAAACACTGTTTATTGTTTCATAGTTTAATTTGACTGCAAATGTTCTTCTTTGGCCTTAAGCATTGCAGAGTACATATTTATATTTATTTTCCCCATATAATCTTCCAACCTTTTTCCAAGAGCAACACTAAAGAAGAATTTCTGACATAAACAGGTATACCATTCCACAACTTAGAAATCCTTTGTGTTATAAACCTATTTCTTGTCTTTGTTCGATTTCTGTTTATTATATATTTAGGACCATGGTCCCATATAATAGGATATTCTACAGCCTTTATTAAACCAATTGTTTGCCTAACCCTTAGACAGCTATGCCTACAAATGTTGTTGCAAGTGCTAGCCTGCATGAAGTAGCAGGTAAAATGCGCTACTCTATTTGTGACTGTACCTGCATACACTGTCAATTTCATTTTTTTTTTCTTAGTTGATGTTGCACATAGGCTGTTTCTGAATATGGGCTTGGAAGATGGAAGGGTTTTGGGTAGGACTGAGACCAAGTAACTGAATTGCTACCTGGAAGAATGGTAGGATATAAAGGGTTTTGGTGTGAAGGGCAATATCAGGAATTAGGGAAATGACAAGTGGAGTACCACAGCAGTCTGTCCTGAGGGATCACAGAGAGCAGGATCATCCTCTTTGTTAATGATACAAAAGATGTCCGGCAGTAAAAGACAGAGGCAATAGTCTAATGAAGACTATGGTAAATGCTGACAAAGTGCACAGAATGGTGGCAGTTGAAGTTCAGTGTAGTCATATGCAGAGTACTACACCTGGGTTTCTCCCCCTGTTCCACCTTAGCATGCAGGTAACACTAACCCTACCTTGCATCTAAATTAAAAAAAAAAAAGAAACTTCCCATAACACTACCACTACAAAAGACAAGTTGGCACTCACCACACGCAAACACACACACACACACACACACACACACACACACACACACACACACACACACACACACGCACACACACACACACGCACACACAAACTAAATCTACTCCCTAACCTAACCTAAACCCTAAAACTAAAGATTTACAATCATAAACACTTAATCCATCCCCTTACCTAACTCTAACCATAACCCACACAGATTTGCAAACACACACACAAACACATACACACATGCACGCACGCACGCACACACATACACCTACTACATATCTCACTTACTTGTTTTGATGAAACACACACAATAAAACATCCATTTGATAAAGCAGAGGTTCACCCTTAAAACACCACACTTCCACCTGTCGGCAAATGCAAGCAACGACCAAACCCATTGTACCCATATGTGTAAATCTGACTTGCTTATATACACACATTATATATATATATATATATATATATATATATATATATATATATATATATATATATATATATATACATGGGTCTAGGGCTCTTGCACGAATGCACTTTTTACCGAATCACGAATGGGCGGGCATACTTACGCGAAAATGCTTTTCACTGAAGCAGCATTTTCGCATAACTATGCCTGTTGTGCCAATCGTACTATGGTAGAGTTAAAGGAAAATTCCCTTTTCCTCACTGTAGTGCGATCTCAGAGTGAGAATATTAAAGAAGGGGGGTGTAGCGGGGCGCATAAAAGTAGATTTAATGTTTTTTTTTTTAACACACTTTAGCAAAAGTGCTTTTTCAGTGAAAGCGCTTTCGTTAAAGTGTTTTCAGTGATAATGGATTCAGACTGTTGAACTTTCATTCAACGGCCCTAGATCCATATATATATATATATAGATATATATATATATATATATATATATATATATATATATATATATATGTATATATATATATATATATATATATATATATATATGTAGTGTAAAATAAAACTGTCTTTTGGCTTTTCCCAGTTAGGGGTCGCCACAGCAGAACTCCTTCAAGGAAGGCACAGCCACACACACATGCACCTACCTGCATGTTTTTAAATTCACTCGACCATGGGGAGAACATGCAGACTCTGCAGAGAAGGTGCTCCAGCAGGGAATCAAACCAGAGAACCTCTTGCTGTGAGGTGACAATGCTAACCGCTGCACCACCGCAGCCTCTCTCATATATATATATATATATATATATATATATATATATATATATATATATATATATATATATATATATATATATATATATATATATATATATATATATATATATATATATATCTGTGAGTGTGAGTGTGTGTGTGTGTGTGTGTGTGTGTGTGTGTGTGTGTGCACATCTGTATTCTGTATGTGCATATACACATACACATATGTATATTTTATATATATATTTACTTATTTATCAAGTTGACACAGTAAAAGCATAAAAATTATTTACAGAGCTAATTTGTTGTTTGACTTAAGATAGGTACAAGGACAGTATGCAGAGTTAAATAAGTACAGCCAGTCTAGTTAGAGTTGGCAAGGATTTGACAGGTAGTATATAAGTAGAAGTATTTTAAGAGTAAGTAACAGGTAATATATGCAGTACATATATATATATATATATATATATATATATATATATATATATATACACCTGACTTGTTTTGCTGATATTGAATTTTGCTTCTTCTCCTCACCCCCCCCCCCAAGTAAAGATCCAGTCCTGAACAGAATTCCCAGTGCAAATTACTTTGCAAGCTTAAGTATTGACATGTATATAAAATATGGCAGGCTGAACCTTCCTTATTTTATGTGATGGATGGGTGGAAAAGCATCAGGGGACTAAGTGAGTGGAATGCCATGGCAAACTGAAACTTACTACAATGAACTTCTAATAAGAGGCAAATTAAATCCACACTGAACGTATTAGAGAAACATAACAAGATGTCTGGCAAGGTGTTTTGCTTAGTATCATGAAAATACCTGCTGCTACATATCAGGATGAAGGAATGGGGGTCCTAACCACTGGACAGTAATCCCCATCCTGGAGTAGGGGCATGGGGCTGACTAATGTGACATGAAATATGAAAAAGTATAGCTCACGAAACAGTAAAGCAGATAGGGTCTTTGCACGTTATGTGCTACAGCATCAGTAGCGTATCACTAAAAAGTAGCTGAACTCACAGTTTTATAATTTTGCAGGCTATTTATACCCAAAGGGATTCAGCTTTGTTTCAAACTTCAGAGTTTTTCCCATGCAAGTAGCAGATGACTTCCCTTAAGTTGTACGAACTTCCTTTTAAGCAGAATTTTATTTGATGCCCAAGAAATGCTGTTGTCTCTACATCATTGTATGCAGTTTGTAGAGTGGAATGTATCATCTGTTCAAATACCATTTTTTATAATGGTTTGGCCAGAAACTGTATTAAATGTGTGGATTAATTTACAAGGTATATAAACCCAACTTTGCCTTTCTCTAGTCTGTATTCATGTGCCTAACACCAAGAAACTAGTTTATCTAGAGATAAAAGAGAAAATGTCACAAGATTTATCCTTGTATGTGCCTCGGACATGGCATGATTGTTACTCAGCAGATGCTAGATCCTTATTTATCACGGATTAAGACTCCATTTACTAGTCTTTAGTGAATAAATCAAGGATTAGCTAATCTGGCATTAAAACAGTCCCTGCAGAGCTGATGACATACCTATGAACTAGTATGTATAGGGGGTTGGCATTTGTGGGAACTAGGCATGAAAGAATGTCAGAAGTGAAAATACCCATTAGCATGAAAGAAAATTAAATTTAAAACAACACTTCTAAAAATAGAAAATGCTGTATATCAAATGGAAAAAAGTGGAAGGGTTTATGGAGTCTCTTAAAAGAATGCTGTCTTAGTGGTCACTTAGGGTAACTTTTGGCATGGAAGAAATATTGTTAGGCTTTTGTTTTCTTTGAATGCTTCCTAACCCAGGATGGTTTCCATGTGTAGCAGGTTTATGAAAGCACTGGACAACAGAGGTTAGGGAGCAGGAAAGAATGAAGCTGGAAGTTTTCATTTAAATGAAAAGGTCGAGGCCAGTCAGTGGACATGACATTACTCTCTTGTGAGGGATGTGGTGGGAGATAATAAATAAATGTGATTTGAATAAAGAAGAATTCAGAGCATGTTAGCTCCCACAAATGAACCCAGTAAAACTTCCAGCTACACCAGTAAGTACATCAATGCAAAAAACAATCAATCTGTACAGTCAAACATTGTTAGTGGTATGGCTAATGATAGAAATATACGCATAACTGTAAACTGGCATGCTTAATTTCATAAACAGGCAGATTGATGATGTTAGGTAATATGACTAGTTCTGTAATAGCAGGAGCTCCTTCTTTAAGTGAATCAGTCGTGTGTGTGTGTGTGTGTGCGTGTAGACAGACAAACAAACAGATAGATAAATAGGAGTGTTTTGAATAACCCTTCTGACAGAACTCATATAATTAGCAAAAATTTGCTGACTGCATGTTCAGTTGAAAGTCCAATAAAACACAGAAAATGCTTTTTTGCATGGGGGCAAGCACCCACAGGGCCCCCCGGTCCATGCTACTTATATAAAACCAACTCCAAGATCACACAACAGTAGTGAAAAATTAAAACTCTTTAAACCCCACTATCAGACGATCTCACAATAAGTCCACTCCCATACCTTCGACAAAGTGTGACTTGAATAAAGCATTTATCGGATTCATACTTTGCCAAAGTAAATATTTGACCACTGAAACTGCACCCATATAGACACACACACACTCACACACACACACACACACACACACACACACACACACACACACACGCACACACACACACATCTATTATATGTATACATTGTACGTACTAGTCACAGTTACTAAACATATTTTCTGTGTTGAACTTCTGCACGTGTAGGCTGTAGAAACACTGCATACTGTACACAATGAGGATGATAAGAATCTTTATATCTCTTGATCCAAATACATTAACTTAGTCATGGTAAATCATGTACTAATCTGTACCCTGTCATGCCTTGGTTTATTACTGTGACAAATTATCGTGATATTCTTCGCATGTCACCCCAAAGAGCATTCAAGTTTTAAATAGGCTCACTAAAATACAGTACAACTCACAACCATTTTATCAAAGCCAGCTAGTCTGAGACTACTCAACCAAGCAGAGCTTCACAAAAGTGTAGATAAATAGTGAATCTAACTTTTTAATACAGGTGGATTTTGCACCTCACGTCCTACACCACCTTCCTTAACTTGATAAGCTCTGAAGTCATTGACGTCTGGGAAAGTGACGTCCAAATTTCACTAAAGTTCTTTTCAACTAGTCTCAGATGAACACAGGCTTCAGTGAAACACCCATCAACCATTTGACATATTCCTCATCCATTCACATTCTATTAATTACTGTGATAAAATTATAATAGTGGGAAAAGAAGGGCTATATAAACAAAATACCAGATGATGTCAGGAATCAATTCATTGGAGAAACAGACATTGAACCTAAAGAGGTATGGTTAACAAGAATTACTCAACATGAAATTATGACTCCACCACAACTACAGTTAGCCTGAGAGCAGGCAACCAAAATTATAGTGTCAATAGCCAAAAGAGATGGTGTAATTGTTTGTGAAAGTCATATCTCAGTTTTTGTTAAGATGCCCTCCCAATTTGCTGTTTAGATACTGAAAGGAATCTGTCTGTACTTTTCTTTTGACCCAGCAGTTTCAGACGTCTGTCTTCTGTATCTTTTCATTTTGTATCAGTATCCTGGCCATTACTGCCAGGTGTCATTACTGATTATTCTTTATTCAAGTTTTTTTGACTGGAGAAATGGAGCGAAATGCCTACACGTGCAGCCATTTCAGTCACGGGCTTGTTTTTTTTAGTCATAATTCTGATGGAATGAGTAGATAGTATAACGTGACAGATTGTGCATTGGACAGTTTTAATGCTTGCTTAGACAGGTATGGTGAGGCAAAGAAAAAAAAGCAAAGACTGAATGCATCCCAGCTTGCTTAACCATATGTTAGAAATTACTAATCACATCCTTGGAGTAGTTTATTACATTTCTGATTTTGTTTTGTATTGACTGCATCAATTAAAAGTTATGAAGAGAGAACAGATGGTGTCAGATGGAGATTGTACCAGGTCTTAATGATGTTGTTGTTGTGTCTTTCAGCTTTTCCCGGTTAGGGGTCGCCACAGCGGAACTCCAGTCCACTAATGATTGGCAGTAGATTTTTATGTGCCGAGTTGCCAGCCCTAATGCGCACAACCTTCAACAAAGGTATGCCCATTCACGCATGTCTCCACACAGAAGATGCTCTAGCTGAGAATTGAACAGGACAACATCTTACTGTGAGGCAACAACGCTACCGCAGCACCACCACAAAGCTGACATTTAACATACATTTTAATGTTTAATACTGCAACATGCATCTGCTTAAATATGAAATAATCACTTATTTAATTAAATATTTTGTCTAATATTAAAGGTAGCATATGTGTTTTTATGCTCGTGAATATCATTAATTATTGGAACAAAATTCTTCATGTTATGAATTACTCCATATCGAATGATTTTAGGGTACTGAAAATAAATAATTATTTAAATTATATGACATGTTGGTATGTACTTTTAAATGTTGCAGAACTTTGTTGAAACGTACATTTTCCTTAAGGTGAGCTGGCATTTGGATGCTATGGGCCCAATTCCAAAAGACTTGTACTCAGTATAAGTGACTTATTCTAGTGTAAGGCCTCTTTATAAAGCAGGCTTACATGGGGATCTGATTCCAATAGACTTGCTCCTGACCTACGTGACTTACCCTCTGCTGTGGGTTTGCATCTCATATATTTTAAAGGCAAATTAGTGAGGTGGCACAGTGTTACAGTGGCTAGTGTTCCAGTCTCACAGCCCCAGGATCTATTTGAATTTCCAATTATTGGGTATTTTTGTTTCTTATTTCTATGACCGCACAGGTATTCTCTGGGAACTCCAGTTTCTTCCCATCTGAAGAAATGCTGTGAAAGATCAGTTCCTTAACAAGTGCAAACATAAATGATAAATGCTCTTTATTATGGACAGTTGGAGTTTTCTTTGTGGCCTTTCAGACATTAACCGTGTTATTAACAATGCAGTATTTCAGTGGGCACTGCTATTTCATATATATCTTGCTTTAAGTGGACAGTATTACTTTTGCATAAGGCAAAGGCTATACATAAGGGTGTCCGGAGGATTGTCAAGGCATTCTCTGGCATAAAAGGTGGTGGGGACCAAGTCATCCCTGTCTAGACTTTGAAGGATTTATTTTTCATTTATGGAGAATGATTTTAGGATTATAAGGAGTTTGCTCCCATTCTTGTGCCCAGTTGATGGAAAGTGGTTAATACCATCTGGGAGATCTGCCAAATTTTAGGAAAAACACAGGTTACATATACAGGAGTATTTTACAATGGAGATTGAGTTGTAACTGTTAACCTTGTATATAAAATTGAGATATTGTTTAAAATGCTGTGTACAGTTTGGATGGCCAGAAAAATTACTAAGTCACATAATATGGGCTGAATCAGTCCAGAGAACAACTACAGAGATGTTTTGTGAGTCTCATGAGCAGATGTACAGAGAGAGTATGACAGACTTATGTATTCACTGGAAGCAACAAGGATAGTGACGATGGAAAATGTAATTGTATTAAAGGCATAATTAACAATTGCATGCATCTTATAACTAAAAAGCTCTGAGTGTTTGTAATGATTTGAAATTGCAAAATCAAAGTTTTAAAATTAAACTGAGGCAATATAAGTTGCCAGCAAAAGTAGGAGAGAAATATCTTTCAGAATTTGCATTTATGTCTTTGTTTAACCAGGTAAGCCAACTAGGCACAAGTGCCTCTTTACAGGTGTGGCCTCCGAGCACTATCCGGTTAAATAAGTTGTTCAGAGTCCACAGTACACAAAAGGAGACCATGGGACTCAACAATGAAGCATGTTAGTAGCCTATATCCTTAATTCTTATCTGGCAATTATAATTAATTATGACCACTGCAAACTGAAAAAAATGAACAGTGGGTGGTAGTGGTGGTGGATGCTGAAAATATAAGCAATTTTTTTTTCCTTTTCACTGTATTTTCAATACTTGCAATGTATTATGTGAACTTCATCCCTACCCCTAACTCTTTCTGCACAACACATACAAGTGTAACATTTACAAAATCAATCTGAACATACCTATAAAGAATGAAATCTACAGTCATTGCTTGCCAGAAATGTTCCAGGCTGTTATGTCTCCCATACTTTGTCTGCAATGGAGGACCCCCCCTGCTGACAACTGTGCTTAAAAAAAAACAAAAGCTATGGGTATAGTCATCTTTTATAAATATATACACAAAAAAGAAATACTACTGTTATATATTTTTACATCTGTGAGTGCATCAGACCTACTCCCAGGTCTTACCCATGTATTTGAGGAACTCTGGTGATATTTCTCTACTTTGGTTTGGTAATTTGCATCTTGTACAGATTAATATCTTCACTATGTTCTCATTTTCTGCTTGTACCACTCATTCAGCTTTTCTGCAGGTATAACCAAGCTTGATCTAACAAGTATCAACAATATTTTTTTCTTCAGAAACCAAGAAACCATACACAATTACTGCAGACAGTGATAATGTAAGACAAAATTCCCAGGGCCTAATCACCTAAGCACAGAGTCACAGCAAAGCCGACTGAACAAATGGCTGACCCTGATTGATTACCCTGTTTTTATATTGTTGTAAAAGAACTTACAAGGATTACTTAAGCTCAGATACCCTGATCACCATTTTCATTGAAAGAAGAAAAGTAATTAATGGTTAGTATTGATGCCATTGCAGCAGAAAAACAATAATGAGGCAGATAAACTAGCTTTTGTTTTGTGTTGTTCATTGTATTTGTAATGCACTGTCTCTTAAGAGAATTGTCTTAACAAAAAAGAGCAAAGAACAAAGGTACTAGGCACAAAACTTTTACCTTACCTTTTAACATAAAACAAAACTGATTGTTAAGAATTTGCTATTTTTAATAGGAAACATATTTTAGTTCCATAACAAAGCAAATATCTTAAGGCTGGTATATTTAGATTAAAAGCCAGGAGAAAATAAAGATTTCAATAAGCATTTTGTCAAAGCAACTATAAATAATAAACCTATTAGTCTGATCTTATTTGTAATAAGAATAAATGATAAAAGCAGCATTTCAAAAACAATTTTATAGTTCTTTTGTCACTAAAAACATTTACAGCTGTGAATGGTAGTTTTCAGTCTGTGCAGTGCAGTGCTACTAGTTTAATGAAATACAATATTATATCCCTTCAGAAAAATAGGATTAGTAAATGAAAGACATCAAATTACACACACACACACACACACACACACGCACACACACATATATATATATATATATATATATATATATATATATATATATATATATATATAGAGAGAGAGAGAGAGAGAGAGAAAGTATTCTGCTTAGTCAGAATCATCGAAGTTAAAGGATAAATAAAGCTCTCGTTTGGGACTCAGACCCAAGATCTCCAGCATAAATGCGTATTAAAGGCAAGCTAGATAAGTATACTGCTTCCTTCTGCTATCAAGCAATTATTGTTTCCTTCTGCTAGCAAGCAAATGTGATATACTATATCAACATTAGTATGAGATGGAGTGCTAAGGATTGCTTCTTATGGCTCTTACATTGATATGGGTTTTTTAATGCGTACATCTGCATTGGGATTGCTCAGCTGGATGTTGTATGTGTGTGTGTGTGTGTATATATATATATATATATATATATATATATATATATATATATATATATATATATATATATATATATATACATACATGGATGAAAATGCAGTTCTTATACAACTGATCCTGCTAGCTGCAGTGACTGATTTTGCTTTTACAATGTCACAATTTCTTAGACACTATCAGGACCACCACCTTAGCAGAGCACAAACCTGTTTTGCTCAAATGATTTTAGAAGAAATGTTGTAATAAATCATCTGTAATTAATAATAATAACTAGTCAGAATATATGCTTCCTAAATAATCCAAAAACAGTGTTTCAGGATAATGGACTATCAAACGTAGTGTGGTTCTTACAGACTTGTATACATTTCCAATTTCTTTTCTTGATGACATTTTTAAATTTGGTGAGTAAATTATGTACAACTTCAAATTATTTACAATACCGACACATAATCAGTTCTTAAAAATAATGTATATTTTTAAATTAATTCCTCATTTCATTTTGGTCATGTCAGCATATTTTGTGTTTACTCACCTAACCTTCCAACTGAGAAGTACAGGTATACATCCATCAAAAACAGTACCTGCAGCCTTGGATGCTGATGCTATTGCCGCTTGTATTTCATATTTTTCATTGACAGCAGTCAGCTTCTTCATTTTTTTGAATGTCTCAATATCTTTCTATTGCTACATCTGCAATACTGTGCTTGCATTCCTGTGTTGCTGCAACTGAGGTGCATAGCCCCCTTGGAATAACTTTCAGCACTTTTTCCTCTGGAGGTAGAAATCTGTTTGTTAAAACATGGAACATTTAAAAGACAATTCTTTGCTAATCCACTTTTTTTGTCTAAGCTGCTGCTGACTCCATGATTTTCATCCTCTCCCATAACCAATTCATTTCTTTCTCAAACTCTTTGCCACTTTGTTCTCAGCATTATCCTTTAAGAGTACATCTATGTTGTCCCAATAACCACCCTCTACTGTATTTGATTGTGGTGATCAGTATGATGGGTGTGAATTGTGAGATTTCAGTGGTCAGTGGGCCATCATAGCTGTGTGGATGTCTTTTTTTCTGGTATGATATGCTAGCTTCCTAGGGCCACTGTCTTAAGTTAAAGTTCAAGTGGATATACCTTTCTGCTTCACTGTGTCACTCATCCCATGGTCACTGGCACAGAGATTTATCATTCAGTCTGGCACTTCAGACTAACTGTAGCCTCTGCTACAGTGACTCTGTGATGATGAGAAGCCCATTGGACAGTCTCCATAATGGTGGCCTTACAACTGATAAAGGCTATTACAGATGTATCAGTCCTACAAGCCTCATCTGCAAAGTCATGGAACATATAACTGACATCATAAAATGTGATATCAAGAATCTTGTTAGACTTTACCCCAACAGTTACCTTTTGTGAAGGGTAGAACCTGTCATCTGGTAAATTTCTTTGAAATGGTTATTGAGGCTGTAGATGGTGGCCATGCAGTGCACATGACATACCTTAACTTGGTTAACACCTTTGACACTATTCCACATGCTGTCACCATACACATGCTAATTGCTTTAAAAATCAACCCATACGCAGTAGGATGGATAACAAACTGGCTGAAAGCTAGAGCCTGTACAGTAACAGTTGCAGGTGCCTCATCATAAAGTATAAACACTGGTATTTATTCTCAGACTTTCAAGCAGAGAGCCAAGTCCTCTCCCTAATAAAGTAGCAGATGACTGCAAACTTGGGGTTGTTGTTATTATGTCGTCCTATGATACCCAAACCCTCCAGAATGAACTTTCCCTATTAAATTCTTGGTGTAGTAAAAATAGGCTCTAATTAAATGCAAAAAGTGCAGTATCATCACTTTTGATAGACAACCCCCCTTCCCTCATCACACTGTCTAGACAAAACACCTCTGCAAAGCATAATAGTAATTTGGGGACCTAGGTACTTGGGTTGATGGCTCCCTTTCTTTTGGCCATCATGTTTCAGTGGTTGTCAGGAAATCATTTCCCTTAACTCAGCATTGATCAGTCCAAACATCAAGTACAATGCCTCCTTTAGGATGCATCTCACTAAACATAAACATTTAGAAACACCCCAAACATTTCTAACTAAAAGATCACAGGCTTAAAGTCCCTGTGCTATCAGGAGAGAGACTTTGGGGGGATCTCTGTGTTGCATATGGATGATACATTTAGAGACTCAGTTACCCTGGACCTTGTGTCTTTCTACCAGTTGTCTATTTGTCTATCTGCACCAGTACTAGAAACAGAGACCTATATCTTTACAAACAGGTAAGTAAAATACAGTGGAGGGTCAGGTTTATTACCCAGTGCCTTCCAAACCTCTGGGATAAACTTCCCCTACAAGTTAAGCTGTATGACTCACTATTTTTCTTAAAAATAATCTAGATGACTGGATGGGTATCAACAAATTTTCTCTAGGATTAAATGGTACATCCATCCTGGAGGAAAGAGGTTCTACCTGAGGGAGTGTAGTGGGAAGGCAGAAATGGTCCTGAGACTCACTGACATTGTAATGTCTATGAATCTATACATCTATTTTTCTGTGTGGTATACCCTCCAATATGAACCCAGGTCACTGTATCACAAGTACGCACCTTTCTCTTGACAGTGTAAGACTTACATGTGGGACAGAATAATAGTTTTAAAACCATATGTTATAACATCTGATATGAACTGCTTGGTCCACTTTGTCCTCACACTTTTTTGCCTGTGGCATAAGCTGACAAACTGAGTTGGCTATTGGCATAGAATTAGGACATTCATCTGCATCACTGTTAACCAAGGTTTGATTGGTGGCCAGACGAGAAAAAAAGAGAAAAAGGAGTGAACAGTGACCAGCTCACCTTTCTTGAAGGAAGTGCAATGAATATTTTCAAGCACGTACAGACCTCTCATCCCCTAAGGATGCATTCAGTTCACTTCACTTTGAGCTACAGAAGTACTAGCATACCTGGATTTACCATTTTTGGTGCATAGAAATGCTCACTTATAAATGTTTGGGGGTCTTCACATGACCACACAAAGGTGGGATGGATTTGGGAATGTTGCATAACAGAACCCCCTACCTAGGTTACATTATAAAGTTTCTCTTTTTCATTGCTGAAACTCTGTACCCTGAACAAATGAAGACGATAATGATGGGCAAATGGAGGCCAACTGGACCCAGCAACAAGAAGTAAAAAAGCCACAAATCTTAGTAAATCAAACCTCATATTGCATGTAACTTGGGTTATCAGTGACAAATCCCACATACAAATCGGTAAGATCACTGACCCGTAGACATGATATATGAAAGTTATGTCTCTTCATAGATAGCTAGTGATGTCCCCTAGTGTAAATCTGTGTGTGGTTCCAGGAGCCCCACTGCCCTCACTACTCCCTCACATCTCCTCTGGTCTCAGGACAAAAAGCTCTGGTTTCTCTAGTCTGTGGTCATACCCCTTCCCTTCCATCCCAAAGATCTTTCCAGTTAGCTTTCCTCTGGAATCCTTCTAGCAGCATGATGTCCTCTTCCTCATGTGGCCCCGAGAACTGCATGCAGTGCTCAAGGTATAGTATAAGCTAGGCCTTTTGAAGCAGATGCATTACCACCTTGCTTCTGAAATCGATATCCCTGAGGATACATCCCAACATTCTGTTTGCTGATGCCACTGCCCTCCCAATTTGCTCTTGGTGGCTTAATACAGGTGGTATCAACACCCCCAGATTTTCTTTCTGCTCAGTTATCATCAGCTGTCTTACTGGCTGATATGTCATACAACAGTTTCTGTGGTGTAAGTGCAGTACTTTGCAATTTTAGTGAACTTCAGGTGTCCCCTTTTTGCCCACTTCTTCAGCTTTTTCAAATGCTTTGCTACACTCTTTCCTACACCATGTAAAGCTGCACTTTGTATCATCAACAATGAGGGTGCATTATTCTGTTGTCTGTGCCCTCGGATAGGAGTACTAGACTCAGGACAGACTCCGGTGGTACTCTAGTAGTTACTTCCCTGAATAATGACGTTATACATCTCACCACAACCCCCTGTATCCCATCATCTATTCATCTCCTAGCTCTTGGTCCTTCCCCAACTTTTCCAGTTTCTCTATCAGCTACTGGCGGGAAACTGAGTCAAAGGCCTAACCAAAGTCTTGGTAAACTGCACCTACTGATACTATCTTATTAAGTTGACCGATAACCAAATCATAAAGCTGGATTTAGTTCGACTGACAGACATTCTGGCCATGAGTATCGATTGCTCTCCTGGACATTGTTATCCTCTAAAAATGCTACCATCTTTCTCATCAAAGTACTCAACACGATTCTCCCTGCCACTGTGGTTAAGTTAATAGCCTGCAGTTGCCCAAATGCAAACCAATAAGATCACTGACCTGTAGGCATGATATACATGTGGTGCCCAGATGTTTAGGTTTTCCCCATGCAGTTGTACAAGAGCACCAGCATTGCTGTCTTTCATTCCTCTGACACTTTTACATTAAGCAGTCATCTGTTGAAGATCTCAGTCTGGGAGTCTGGCAACATACTGGCTATTTTCTAAGGATTCTGCAAAACAGCCCATCTGATCCTTGTGCCTCATCCTGCCAAACGGCAGACAATTCCCTCTGAATTTCTTTCTCTTTCTCTCTTGCAGTGTCTTTCCACTCTTTTCCCTTGTATGAATGCTGTCTCTCATCTCTGAAAGAGACATAAGACTCATTTAACCTTATCTCATCTCCAATTTTCAGTGAGGATCTTGATGAAATATGTACCATAAGACAAAAGCCATAATCCTCCACCCAGGAAGAAATGAGTAGGCAATGACACATTATTCCTAGTCAGCTCTTTTGGTACCGGTACAATAATTGAACTGAGGTTGTCTGGGTTTTAGTTAGGGCTTCATCCCTGTAGACTGAAGCAATGACTATATCATGTAACTAGTACATGGGTTTCTTTTTGACTTCTCCCACATCAATAAATTGTGCATTTTAAGTTTACATAGTATGTAGTTAGAAAGCTCTATGATTCATTGTTATTTAATGTGATCTATTTATTTTAAGACTTTTGGCAAACTATCAAAACAATGAGATTCACTTAAAATGTGAGCTGAATTATGTCGCATTATATGTCAGTCAAATAGTGTTGGTGTCACACTGACTAAAACAATATCATTATTAAATTAAGCCACCCTCCATGATATGACTGCAACATTAACACTTTGATGATATAATGTCAGTATCTCCTCTTAAGTGATTTTGTGTTCATCCCATTACTTTTAACTTCCAAGGCAGCAGAATGCATTATTTTTTTTTTATATTGACACATAATTTGCCATTTGACAGACCTACAAAACAAAATCCCCTCTTACATTTCCCAGCTTGTAATATATACCAACTTCTTCAGTGAAGTAAGTGTCTTTGCATAGCAAATGTAACACCCCTGTTAGTGCAACTTTGTTTAGAATATGCATCTTGCTTCCCCATTCCTCATAATCTGCTGCTGTGCAATTACACCCTTCTCTGCTTCTATTCTGAAATGCTCTGTGCAAACTTGTGTACCTAGCAATATAGATGTTTAGTATTTTCTTTCATTTTTTTTTCTTTTTTCTTTTTGTAGTTAGACGAGTCCACCCTGGCAAAGGTTTCTACTTTCAGCTAAGACCAGAAAAAAAAAAAACAAGAAAGCTATGTCTTGCTCACCCTACTAGCCTGTAGTGGTATAGGCAGCACACTGCATCAGTCGTAAGATCTTTGTCTCACTGGCCCAAGGTTCAGTCCTGAACATTATTCACTCTCATGGGTTCATAGGTATATATTAAGCTAATGATCACCAGGGCTTTTACAAGCTGAACTGTGCAACCCAACCCAATTGTGTCCCCATGTAACATGGGCATCTATTTGGTGGGGTATGTTAGTTAGGAGGTTGCTAAAGGTTTAGTGGGGGGGTGTTAGTTAGGGATTATTTACTGTAGGCCTCTGTCTGTCAGAGTCATGGGGGCCAGACCGGTGGGAAATTTTCGATTTCCCATACAATGGTCAAGGTTACATTTGAATAGGGTTAGGAATGGACTCTGTTTCACTTGGATGGGGAGCCTGTTCCAGAGCATGGGGATCCTTTGAGACACATATTCGTTTCACCAGCATGTTCTATTTATGTCACAAGCAAAGTTTAAATCCTTGGATCTAGTGCTTCTGGTGCTATTCATTTTATGGATGTGCAAAAAGTCCATCAAGGCTGGATCTGAGGATGCCTTACATGCCAGACATACATCTCTTAGTAACTTGTAGGAGACTGAGTAGAGCAGTAGGGCTTTAAGGTGATCTGTACAGGACAATGTGTACCCTGGCGTCTCCTGATGAAGACCCTCTATGGGCATTCCAGCTGTTGCATATGTCTGGTCAAGCACATACCAAAGCGGAAATGATGCTTGTGATAAGGGCAGAGTAGTGGTACCATAACTTCATTGGACCTGGATGCCGTAACCTTACTTATAAGTTGAATGACATTGAAAGATTTTCTTACTACCTTGGCTATGCATTAGTCAAAGGCCAGATTGCTGTTTATATATGTTCCCAGATCCCTAACTGCGGGAGTCAACTTTTAAGGGTGTCTTATTGATGGAGCAATTAACAAGCATGGGTGTTTTCCCAAAAGGCACTATAATGCACATCTTGGCATTGAGTTTTAATCCTTGGCTTCAGCACCAGACAGTTGTTTGTGTTAGACCCTCTTGCAGGATGTTAGTGTTATTGGGGAATGTATTATAGCTCTCAATTTGCAGTTGCCTGCAAACTTGGTAAGTCAGAGGCCCTTGACATTATGCTTGGCCTCTGAGAAGTAGATGCCAAACAGGTGCAAGCCCAGCACTGAGTCCTAGGGTACTCTGCTGGTGACCAGTTTCTTGGTGGAGGTGGTCTCACCAATCCTGACTTCTTCAATACTATCTGTAAGGTAGCTGGCAATCTGAGGAATTATGTAGGGATTTATGATTAGTTCAGTGAGTCTGTCAACAAAACCATAGTGGGGTAATGTACTGAAACTTTACCAAGGTCTAGGTAGATGGTATGCACCATTTTCCCCTTATCCACTGCCTTGGTGCCCTTCTCAAAGAAGTCTACCAGATGAAGTATTCTTGACCTTCCTTTGACAAAACCAAAGTGGAATGTGTCCAGGGTCTGTAGGTTGCCAAAGTCTTTGTTGATCATTTGCATAATAATTCATTCCATGGCTTTGCATATTAGACTAGTCAGACTAATGGGTCTGTAGTTTCCAGGTTTGGTTGATGTTCCACCCTTATGAAGAGGGATAATCATTGCAGTCCTCCATTCCCATGGTATATAGCCTGTTTTGAGGCTGTAGTTGAAAGGTGATGTAAGTGGTCCTGATAGGACATGTTTCAAGGTATTTAGGAGGCAACATATGATATTGTCTGGGCCCACTGAGGCCATGTTTTTGGCCTTAGTGAGCACCACCATGTCCTGCTTCCTGTTAATAGTTGGGGGAACATACTAGTAGGAATTTCATGAGGGTTGGCATAGAGAGTTTGGGGTTGAAGTTAGAGCATAATTTGCCAGTCTGCTTGGTGAAGGTGTTACCGTTTACCTCCAGTTCAGCATACTGCTGTGTGTTACCTTTAAGGTTTTGGACATAGCTGTAGAAGGCCTTCTGGTTGTCTTTAGCCTGAAATGCTATCTTGACCTTGTAATTGGCATTGCTGGATTTAATTAGCCCTCTAAGTTTCCTGTTCAGTTTAATGAGTGATTGCTCTTGTCTGATTTTGACCACGACCTTTTTTCCTTTTGTTATAAATC
Organism: Protopterus annectens; assembly: GCF_019279795.1. Classification (NCBI taxonomy): domain Eukaryota; kingdom Metazoa; phylum Chordata; order Ceratodontiformes; family Protopteridae; genus Protopterus; species Protopterus annectens. The sequence goes on from NC_056739.1 coordinate 416,916,729, forward strand.
CAGTTAAGGTTAGAAGTCTACCAGTATGGTTTGTTTTTAGGGTTTGTTATGAGCTTACATCTGACAGGTACAGTAGCCTCTATGCCACTATTTAAATGGTTGTACAGAGTTTCTATGAATAATTCTGCATAGAACTTGGGGTTCAGAGGAGCACTGAACTTTGACAAACTGTCACTTAATGAGATAACTGTTACAGGTTTTTCTGGGTTTGCCAAGTTGTTTTTATTTTGAAGAGATGGCTTTGTAATCTGACTTCACCAGTGGAGACATGAAACAGGGGGCAGTGCAGTGCTTTCTTATATTGGTGAGTACTAGGTCCAGTATGTATGAACCTTTGGTTGGAGTGTGCACTATCTGGCCAAGGACATCTGTGTTATTAAAGTCCAGGAAATGCTGTACCTGGACGTTGGAGGAAGTGTATGTATCCAAGTTTATAGAGGGATAGCTGAAGTCTCCCATGAACAGGGTATTGGGCTGGATGGTATGTGCCTCCAGTAGGTCTAGGTATGAGTTATGGGATTCTTGGGGCATAGATGGTGCCCTGTAGCTTACTAGTTAGTGGTAAGGGACTTAATCTATGGTGATTTGCACATTGATGAACTCTAGGGCATCCTCCTGTTTAAGCAAGCTAGAGATATACTTGTTGCTAATGTAGACTGAGACACATTGCTAACGTAGATTGAGACACCTCCACCTTTAGTCCCTGTCTGTGCAGCTTATGGTCTAAATGTGTGGTTGGCACTGAAGCATTGCACTGCAGAAGTACTTTCTGCAGCTTTAAACTATGTCTTGCTAACAGCACAGATGTCTATATTCTCCAGAGTGAAAAGATCTTGTATTTATTTATTTATTTCACATTTATTAACCGGGTTAGTCCAACTGTGTTTGCAAACAAACCCATTTTCAGTGGAGGCCCGAGGGGAAAAGCCCCAGCAAACATAAATAAAGATAAAGTTACCATATACAAATATTAAATAATCACAGTACAAAATAATTATAAAAATAGAAAAGGTTATTAACTATTTGCATTGCATTGATAGTAAGCAACCCATTTTCAGTGGAGACCCAAGGGGAAAGAGCCCATAAGCAAAGATAAACATATAGGACAAAAACTATTAAAATAACAATGCAAATACGGAATTAATAAGAAGAGAAAAACACAAGAAAAAATTATGAACATTAAGGGCTGCACTGATAGCAGTGGTCTAAATTTGCTACATATAAGAGTAAAAACAAAAAGATAATTGTTCAAAAGAAGGAAAATGTACATGCAGACAGTGATAGGAAGTGGGGGGGTAAATAGTGAGGAGAATGGGAAGGGGGAGAGAAAGGAGGGGGCTATAGTAAGGTATGTATGCCTTGTAGGGTGTGGAGTTTCTTCGTAAGGTTCCTAACACTGAGCAGTAACACCTTTAGGTTGTATTTCGCTTTTATTTTCTAACTTTGTCAGTTTGGTATTGCCTAAAAAGGCTCTAAGGGGGTGGATGAAGTTTTAGCCAATATCCGGAAGCCCAGGACAGACAGGTACAGACCATCCTTGGCAGTGTGACTGGCCTTAGGACTGGTGCATTTTCCCAAACTTGGTTCATGCATATATCAGTTCAACACATTTCTGCTGCACTATGTGGGTGGGCCAATTAAAAAGTTATTGGGGTGGGGGATGGTTTAACATGTTTGTTCCATCCATTTAATTCAAGCTGCATTAGTTATATCAGACCTTACCTAGCCAACTCAGAGCGATTTACAAATGTTCTTGCAACTCAGGTTAAGCTGTCTTCTGCAAAATGAATGCTGTTAAAATCAGAGATGTTGGAGCTGCAGACAGTGATCTGATGTGATGGTATAGTCCTGATTTTTCTAGAAGATGCTCATGAATCTACACGGTAGAGCTCTTGCCACTTTGCACTAAATATGATGATGTTCTGAGCATTTCTACATAATCATTTTTTAATATTTCATTAGAAACTGGTTGATGGTAAGGTGTACTAATCATGATGAAAAATCTAGACTGGTGACATTAAGCTGAACCTAGAAACATTTATTTTATGGAGTTTTATGGTGAGTGGAGCACGTCCCAACGACTTGAACGAATGATGATGTCCATGTCCTTTGCTATGCAAAGCTGATTTTGCAGATTTGAATGGCATTTTATCAAACATCTGCTTCAGTGTTTTAATAAGATTTTGCCACCACGGAATGAAAAATATTGTTACTGTGATGTTGCCATTGTGTTGGACTGTATTTGACATTTTGTTGTCAGCCATGCTGCTAATGTTATGACTAATGCCACTGTGACAGGGCTCCATGCTTTTTGTGCCCTATTGCCATGTGTATGTTGCCCCTCTGCTATGTCGCATGCTCTACAAATGCAGAACAGAAGAAGCAAGACTCGTACTCTATTTCACATGATAGTCTCTAGTGACTGAAATCTTTCTAATTCACCTCTGCAGTCCTGGCAGGGTGACTAGTTGTCAGGGTTATGGTAAGGTGAGCTAAACTGCAGGGAAGACTAGCGTAGTTAGACTGTACGAACCTCAGCTGATAAGAGATGGTTGCTAAAAAAAGTGAGAAAATGCAATACAATCAGTTGTCATTTAGATGACTCCAGTGCTTGTAATGATAGAATTGCTTATAATAACATGGTTAGCTGTGAATCACCTATTAAAAAAATACTGAGACAAAGAACAGGAAAATTTATCTAGTGGTAACATACAGACTTCATTTACCTGCCATTTGAAGAGCAGAACAAATTTCTGAGAAAATGATGGTGACATTTTTGTTTGACTGGTAGTCACTAAATAATAGCACGGGGGGGGGCAACAAATGTTCTTTGAATATAAAAGAGGTGGAAATGGGGTGTAAGAGGTGGAGCTGTGTTACCAAGGAGCTTTGTCACAAATGTTGATGTCACCTCTGAACCCTTTAAATTGCCTAGCAGACTGGAGGGAAACAGAATGACCCGTCCTGAAACTCTCAGGGCAGAATAAAGAAAAAAAGAAGAAAGAAACAAAGAAATATAACAGAAATTGCACTAAATTTCAAAAGGAAACCTCTTCCACTGAGGAAAATTTTATTTCACTTCATTCTGGCAATCTTTTTTGTTTTGAAAGTTTTATTTAAAATTTGTTTTAACTTAACACCATTTGGCAGAGATGAACTTTGCACACATCTGCATGTTTTGTCTTTCTCTGCTGAATTTGACAATGTTGGTGTACTCACGGCCAACAGCACAACAAAAGCGACATAAGGTAAGTTTCCACATCTCCACCTGTAGCTGTTTCTCAATCCTTGAGCTAGAAAATACAAATCTGCTAGCTAGGGTGCTGCGTGTGCCTTTTAAAAAATGCTTTTATTGTTGTTTCTTTTCAAGAATCTGTCAATGTAACTACCATTTATTATGACATGCACAGATAGTGCTGCTTTGGATGACGAGAGCTGTAAGGTTCAAATTCCAGTAGAAACAGATGTAGCACAGTGAAAAAAAAAAAAAAAAACAGGTCCCCATCTGAAAACTGGATGATTGGATCTCTATGTATAACAGGGCAAGAAAACAATCTATGAGAAAACAGTGATTTTTGAGAGATAATGTTAAAAGGGAATTAGGAAAAAATCTTATTCTTTCACTATTGCAACTATTACACACGCACAAACACACATACACACACACATGTATATCTAGTTTTATATATATATATATATATATATATATATATATATATATATATATATATATATATATATATATATATGTATATAAATATATATAAAGAGAGAGATAGATATATAGCTATACATGCACATATACACAGTAGGTGGGTGTTTCTTTCACTGATTTACTGTTAATGTCCATTACTGATTTTTAAATCAGGATTGTATGCATCAGCTTATACAGTACTTATATCTGTTTAGATCTGTTTTGCGTGTAAATGGATTGTTTACTCTTTTTCTTTTCTGGGAACCAAAAGAGAAAAAAGTTTTGTAGCTTAAAATTATGTGGTCTAATAGGATCCAAATCCAGTATTGCAAAGTTGCTGACTGATTATAATCATACTTACAAATGAACTTTCTGCTTACTGATACTACTTGCCAAGATAAAAGCCCAAAGTTTTGCCAAGCTTAATCTTTTTATAGATGGTAATTTTGAAAGTTAGACATACCAAAACATTTATCACACAATGGTTACTTAGACTGCTGTTTTCTAAAACTGTTTTAAATGTGTACATGTTTTTATTTAAGGGCATTTCTGCAAATTTATTTGCAACTGGCAAATTAAGCAAATCATTGTAATGTCATTCCTTGTCAGACAAGCTAAGAGAACTACACATTTTTTTTTCAAAACTCCTCAGAATTTCTAGGAAATCTTGAGCAGTTTGAGTCTTATCAGAACATTTAATTTTACTTATTTCACTCAATTATAAACATTCAGATCAGTTTAATGTTTACTGAAAAAAATAAATGTTTTTGAAAACTGAAATAACAATAAAACAACAAACCACAAGTTTTATCTTCTTTAACTTTGCCCTTTTTTAATCTGAAATAATAAAGTATGTACATTAATAGTCTGGTTTAATATATTATTAGTATTAGCATGTTTGTTTTCTTCAGCATTCTTTGTAATACTTTCTGCATAATTAATTTGTTCTATTGAGTAAAATTAATTAGCATTCATGTGGGGGTTTCATATTCAGAGGTAGCATGATATTAGATGTACAACCATTAATTTGTAATGGTACATACTATCTGTATGTTAACAAAAAGATTACAGTAATAATTTAAATGAGAAACAAGATACTAAATGCAATAGAATTGATGAAGTAAGAATGCTATTCAAAGTAATATGGGGAAGTATGAGCCAGAAATGGTTAAATGAAAGTAATTGTCCAAAGTTGTAATGATGCTTTTAAGATGTTAGTTTGTCAGAACTTGTGTATTATATCATTCCTTGTTAATCGCATATTTGTTACTATTCTTTGACAGAGAAGAACAGAAACTTTGTTATTCTCCCAGTTGAAAGCAATTGTTTGCTAATGGATTTTAGACTTTATTTATTTATTTTTATTTTACATTTGTTTACTGGGTAATGTCTGACTGGGCTAGGAGCATATTTTCAGTGGAGACCCAGGAAGCAAAGTTCCAACTAATATCAAATGAATTCAGCATAATAAACATGATGAAGAAAATACACGTATTACAGCAGAACATAAACATGTTTAGGAATACATGTTACAAATATTTTTGCTTTATCAGTTAACATAAATACTATGTTAGTAAAAAATAGAAGTAATTTAAGAATTGTACATATAGCAAAGTATCATAAATTAGCAAAGAAGGCAAAACAGTGTAGATTTATTTTATAACAAGTCCAAGTTGTAGTCCTAACATAAGATATGTTGGTGGGAACATAGGTGGCCGAGACTAGACTAGGTGTTTGACAGATAGTGCAGGTAGACTAAAGAACATGCTAAATGTAGGCTATATGTATTGAGTGAAGAAACTGATGCAGTGGTGAGAGATACAGGAAAACAAAATTGGTATATACGTTTTTACAAATTTAGAATAATCGTTGCTACTTGAGTAAAAGTTTTTTTTTTTCCTCTGTTGTTTGCTTTTACTTAATGCCACTTTATCTGTTTTGGTAGGAGCAGCTACCATGCCTTTCTTTAGGACTAAGTATATATTACATCACAAAATAAAGCAAAAACCCATAGTTTCAATATATATATATATATATATATATATATATATATATATATATATATATATATATATATATTGTGTGCAACGGCTGAAGTTCAAGGGCCAAAAGGGGGAAAATCATTTTAAAAAGTTCATGAATTCTACCACCAAGAGCACCCTCAGTTATGAATTATGCATTTTGTAAAATAATTGACATATTCTTAAAACAAACATGCTGAGTGTCTTTTAAACACACTAACTTTCAAAGTCTGTCTGGGAGATATTTTAGCCCCTAAGAAAGATTAGAATGATTTACATTGAGTGTATAATATAACTTCTACAAAAAAAAAGTCTGGTTAGATGATCTGGTCCTTCTTGGAACCTCTTTTAACAACACCCAGGAAACCTAGACCACAAGATATAGTAGATTTGCAATTGCCTCCGTTAACTTGCAAGAGGTGGATATTTCCGTCACTCATTTACTGTTACTGACCATTACAGACAGTAGTTGTTAGCTGGCAAGGTTAGGTACATTACTGAATTTTTTAGGTTATTGCTAGGAATCAGCAACCTTGGAAATCAGCTACTTAGTATTAAAAGAGAAACATGAGTGATGATGAAAAACATTTTATTTAACTGAAATATGACTACAGGATTGCTTTCAATTCACAAAAGAAATCATTAATAAACTGTGATCCTTATGAGTTATATTCAGTCTGAAATGTTTAGTGTCTTCAAAATCATTAGTATGGTTTGCAGCTTAGGTCCTAGAAACAGGTACCCCTGAATGTTAAAGGGAAATCTCTGCACTACTGCAAGTTAGAGATAAGACGAGGGGCTATCATGCTTTTAGACTAATCTCAATCACATGTATCATATTTGTATCACCAACTCTGAAAATGAATGTCACTTGATCCACTGACTTCCTGCTGGCCAAGTCTGGATGAATCTGCCTAAGAACTAGCAGCAAACTATGGCTGCATAGTGCATTTAACTTTCTGGAGCTTTGTAGTAAGAATTGGTAGAAATGTTAAGGTGACCTTTTTTAAACATATATAAGATGAGAAAAGAGACTGTCACTTGACTTCTTCAAGTCTCTGTGACATAGTACACAAAGGGCAAGTATCCCTTTACAGGACAAAGTGTAAAGATTGTATAGTCTCGTTCATCAAAGTGAATCATATGTCTAAGGCACACAGTGAGTTTTACTCATTTTTTGTATGATTTTGATGGTCCTCTGTACTTAAGAAAAAAGGAAATTCCTAAAAGGACATATCACGTTGTGTCTTAGGAAAGGTGGAATTTGTGATTCCCAGCGGGTGTAGCACAAGCTTTTTTACACACATCATAACATCTCATGATCACTCTACATAGCAGAGATTGACTGCATTGTTTGTTTATTTTGTTAGTTTTAATGTGATGGCATTACTAGCCATCTGCTATATCCCATTGCCACTTACCAAAATGTCTGTATAGCAGGGCAGAGGGGAGATAGCAGTGCACTGTCACAGTACCATGCTGACAAGTGGGAAATAAAACCTGATATACAGCTTTCCTAATGGTAGACGATGCACATTTTTCCTCTGCTCTCTTCTAATCCACACCCAAACTATGTGGCATGCAGTGATGTTAGTGATGTTCATGCAATTCATATTCACATGCCACATGCACACCCCATACTATGCATGATCTGTCCGCACTTCTTCTTGTCTGATGTCTACCAGACCTACAGCATTTTAATCTCTAAAGGGGCAATAGCAGTGCAGTAAACAACTTCACACCATCCTCTTAAGAGTAAAACAGTTAGCCACCAGACAGCAGCTCTCTCTCTGCTCCTGTGCACTAGTCAGAGACTGAGTAAATCATGATGGCAGTACAGTGTATACCTCTGTTGCATACATGTAAGAGTTATCAGTGGAGTCTATTTCATGTACTGGTGGATGAATGAAATAACCAGCAGCGTTGCAGTCAACCTATTACATTGTAGTCCTTGCTATGCTGGAGAGTTCTGTCTCCTGCTGTCTGCTCTTCAGAATCATTTGTACCTTATGTAGCTCACTGATTTAGGAACAGACATGCTTATGTAACCTATATTCATGGCACGTAGATTGTATAGGTGTATTGTGTGCTGAAGTTGCTACATATATATGTACAACTTTCATGACTTTCTCACCACAAAAATAACAAGAAAGATGATGACGAGTGGCAGCTGTATATGCCTACCAACACACCAGATGTCATGACCATTGTCCCTGGACATCAGATCGGGTTAACATGTTTTTACTGTACCAAACTCTGTGTGCACTTGCAGTACATCTGGGCCGTATGTTACGCCTACTGCAACTTCTTAAATTAGAGGGGCACCCATCATCCTCAGCAGAGACTGGTATTTGCATACTGTCTTTGTAAAATAAACTTAATGTAACAAAAGGTGTCAGAGGTCACTAATGGCATTATTATTATTATCAGAACCTCTTTGTCTCTGAAATACAAATAGCCATATTGCACTTTATACCAGGTGCAAACCCAGCCCCACATCTGGTAAGTATTTTCATGAATCTTACTTATAAAAGGTATGTATCTATGTATGTATTTATTTATTTATTTGCATTTCTTAACCAGCATAGAGCACTAATCCATAGGAACATTTTTCATGGAGCACTGTTTGGTTAAGTGAATTCCTGATTGTCACACAGGTAGGCAAACAGAGGATGAGGAAAGCAAACTCTAAACCAAAGAAAGCAGCACAATAACAGGTCATAGTCTTATACTTCTGCACTAATAGCTTGCCATCAGTAGGATTCAGGTAACATTTATACATGCTGTTTCAATGTGTTAATAATTGCTTAGTGACTTTACTGTATTATAATTTGTTATGATAGGTTTTACCTTTGCCATTCTTACTGTTTATAAAATAAAATTTAGCTGAAACCTTTAATTCTGGAATTAGAAGTGACAGGCTATTAAATGTCTTGACATATTTCCCTGAAGAAACAGCAAATAATATATATTATATTATATTATATTGTATTATATTATATTATATTATATTATATCTATACAAACTACTGGGAATTTAAGATTTTCCCATATAACACCCTGTATTACAACAGCAGTATAACTGAAGATCTTGTGTGTGTCACCTGCATTTGATAACAGATTGTTGCCATTTCAATTGTGAAAATTAATAATAAATATTTTGCTATGAAACATCAATCAGCCCAAACTTAAATCAGCTAAATCCCCTACACCACAGACCTACCTCAGCTCTCCTCTTCTTAAACATCAATGTAAGAAGTATACTTAACAAACTTCATGACCTTCATGCCCTACTAGCTCTATACAAACCAGATATCGCTGTGTTAACTGAAACATGGCTCAAACCACAACATCACAATAATGAGATTACTGCCCCGGGTTGTAACATTATCCTAAGAGACAGATCAGAGAAAAAGGGCAGAGGTGTTGCAATATTATTCCAAAATCATCTTGCCTTAGAACAACTAGATTACAATACCCATGAATTCAAAGATGTAGAACTAATCCTTGCCAAATTAAAAATAAGTTCCAACAAGCATATAATTATTGCAGGTGGCTATATACCACCAGGCAATAACGTCACTGTAATGGAAAGCCTGCTTAATTGGACCTCCAACTCCCTTCGACATGAAACCATACTATTAGGAGACTTCAGTATTGACTGGCTTCACTGCTCCAGCCATAACCCCTCTGCCTTCATAAACCTCCACAGGTTTACCCAAACTAGAACCACCCCCACTCAAATTGACAAAACTTCCAAATGCCAGTCCATCTTAGACTGGATCCTGGTATCTGACCCCGCTCTTGCCCAGCAATCTGGTTGTCTTCTAGATACCCTAAGTGATCATCATCCAACCTACCTAATAAGGAACAGATCCCAAACCATCAACCAACCTATCCTCAGAGTAGTTAGAAGCAAAAAAACCTTTATAGCTACTGATCTCATTAATGCTCTAAAAAGCTGCAATTGGACCCCCGGAAAACATCTACCTCTAGACAATGCCATCAAGTACTTTAATACAACCTTCATAAAAATCTAAAACCATCATGCACCCCCTAGAACCATTAGAATAAAAACTAACTATGCCCCATGGCTAAGAAAAGATACTAAAACTATAATGAAAGAAAGGGACAAGGCCTGGATTCAATATCAGAAAAACAAAACCACTATTTTGAGACAAAACTGTGTAGAGCTCCAAAAACAAAGCCAAAAAACAAATCAAACTTGACAAATCCAGCTACTATACAAGCATGCAAGAAAAATATGTTCACAAACCACAAAAATTCTGGGCCTCAATAAATGGTATACTGCATCCAAGAAAGTCCACGACTCCAGCCACTGTGCTTCCAAATAACCATGAAAACATTCCTACTCAGTTTAACAATTTTTTTACCGAAACAGTCCAGACCTTTGCCAATGCCCAAAATAGTACTAGCAGCCCCACACCAATAACTACCCCAACCCACGCCAGTATACAAAACAACAGCCCCAATTTTCACCTCTACTCTGTATCCACCAAATCAATATCTAAACTCCTTGGTAAACTTAAACCAGCCACTCTAGTAGCTGATAAGCTGACAGCAGACTTCCTTCGGATCTCAGCTGAAGCTATAGCCTATCCTGTTTCTATTCTCATAAACAGATCTTTCTCAGAATGCAAAGTCCCCACCTCATGGAAGACATCATATATAATTCCATGGCTTTAGACCTTCCCATAGCACCACAACAGCACTACTATCATTCACCAACATAGTTAACCACCACAGAAACAAGGGTCTATTTGTTTCTTCCATATTCTTAGACCTATCAAAAGCCTTTGACATGGTAAACCACAGTCTGTTTCTTGATACCGTATCCACCCTAAATATAAGTCCCTCCTCTATATCATGGTTCAACAGCTACTTATCTGCCCATCAGCAAGCAGTCCTATGGCAGGACCAATTGTCCCCCCTGTTACCAGTAACCATAGGAGTCCCTCAAGGATCCACCCTTGGCCCATTGCTGTTCTCTCTATTTACTAATCAGATCTCTTCATCCTCTCCCACTGCCTCAATAGTACAATACGCAGATGACACTACCCTCATATGTGCTGCCCCTACCCTTAGTGAACTGCAAACCCTTACCCAAAATAACTTCACCCTAGACGAAACTTGGTTCACTAACATCAAACTTCTTATTCCCAAAAAACACAAAATAATTATTTTCAGTCCTGGCAGAGCTCCTCCCCTAAATAATAATTAGCTCCAAAAAAAACATTCAAATCAGTCCAACCACACACACTAAACTGCTAGACATAGAAATAGACAATAACCTGAAGTTCAACATCCACATAGCACAAACCATTAAAAAAGTTAATAAAAAACTTGGTCTCCTCTACAGGAACAAACAGTTTATGACAAAATGCACCAAAGTAACCATCGCAAGGACTCATCTTCTATTTACCCTTCTCTATGCCTCTCCCATCTTGACCAATCTCTGACAAAATGATCTAAATAAAATGGAATCTTACTACAAAAAGATTGCCAAGTTTGCTATTGAAGCCTCATATAGGTCCCACCACAATGTATCCCTTAAGCAACTCAACTGGCTTGAGTTGCCTCATATACTTCTACTCAATCAACTCTCTGTAGCACACAAACTCTACTACCTTCCTGAGATAACTCCAGCACTTCAGCACCTAATTCAGCCCCACATTCCCTCTAGAGCCTTAAGATCTAACAACCAGAACCTCATAACTGTCATCAAACATAAAAACGAAGCTAGTAAGTCCCTCTTTGCCAACACCATTGCCAAAACCTGGAACACATTACCAAGCCAAATAACTTCTGCCACCTCCTTTAGTCAATTCAAAAAACTCCTGAAAACCCACTATCTAAGTAACTGGCTATGCTCATGCCACTCACCAGGTTAATCCATACCAAGAGAATTTGTCAGGGTACAGCTATGTATAAACAGTTTCTCCCCTGAAAGCTTCCAAACCCGTATACATTTACCTTACAAAACTTACAACTGCAAAAGAAAAATAATTGTACCTCTGATTGTCTACTGTAAGAAATGTTAATCACTAGCATGATGTCCTGTTGTGTGTATATATGCTATATATATATATATATATATATATATATATATATATATATATATATATGTTTGTTAATCCCCAGCATGTTGTCCCAATGTGTATATACACCATATGTATGTATGTTCTACTTCTTTTTACTCTCATGTAATGTATTGTAATGTGGAGCTTTTCTCCCCGGGCCTCTGCTGAAAATGGACCTGTCTCCAGTCGGACTTTCCCGGTAAACAAATATAAAATAAAAAATAAAATAAATAAGTATTTTTTTTATCATCTTTTGTAAACTGTCATGTGTCCCACCTCGCAATGTATCATTTTCTTCCACCCATATCTCTAAACTTCTTTGTTCAAAAATTCTGCATAAAGCCAAAAATAATGGGAGAACAAAGGCCCAAAATCAAGACAATTTTTAAATATTACCAGAGAAAAGGATAATAGAGCAACATGTTTTATGTCAATGTGCACTTTCTGAACAATAAGAATTAAATTTGAATAGCTGGCATTACTGGCTAACTGTGGTCCTTGGGAGACTTACCAAAAAAATCAAAAATGTTATGAGGGACAGAACAAAAACATAAGCAAAATCAAGGGCATTCTGCAAAATCAGGGGCAACTGAAAGGTATACTTCAAATTTTTTTTTTTTTCTTCTCTCCTCCCTCCTCTCTTCCTTTCTTCTGTCTCCATTTAGAGCATAATTGTTTTTAATGGATGAAAATTTGTTCTTGGCCAAAACAAGCTTTCTCCGAATTAGGTCACTGTATGTAGAGTTTATCTTTGCCCCAAGATTCAGTATTCTTGTAACTGATCGTGCTAAGTTTGGAGGTGCAAGGGGCATGGAGAGTTTGGAGACTTGATCCCTACAGAAACCTTCTGTTTTTGGAAATCATGCTATTCATGTTGCTTTCAGCTGACAAGTTCATTTCACTTTACTGGATGGTACACTTCTGCTTTTTTTTGTCATTCGTATGATAACACTTTGTTGTACACCTGTCTTTCAGTAACTAATCATGTCTTCTGCAGTATGTTCATTTTTGCTCAGTCATTTCAATGCCTTCCTGTACTATGTTGACGTATGTTTGTAACTAACCAGACATTTGTAAAAAATGTCATCTTTGCTTACTTTCTCATAAGACTATGGCTGATGATTTACATAACTTTCATCAGAACCATCAAAAACAAAACAAAAATTAAAAAAAAAGCAATTTTAGGGGGACAAGACCCTCCCTCCTTCTCCCCATAACCCTGCATCTCTAAATATATTAACTCTAAGGTTGCACAACAATGCAATAGAAAGAAATGTCCTTATCCTCATGATTCTGTGATCCTGCTGTTAAACATAAAATGTTTTTCAATGTAATGGAAAGTTGCCAAAACTGTCTTGACAATTCCTGTTTCACTGAAAACCTATTTGATGAGCTGCAAGAATTTATACATATATATATATATATATATATATATATATATATATATATATATATATATATATATATATATATATTTATATATATATATATATATATGTATATAGTGTTTATATAAGTACCTTATAAAGTGGAAATAGACTGAAATTTATGTTTCAGTTTCTACTGATTAATGTGCAGGTACAAATGTTGCTTGCGCATTCACAATAAACACTATGAAGACAGCAAAACTGAAGGAAGCACGAAGCATCCTTCAAATAAAATATTGTTTATTTATTTATTTATTTATTTACATTTGTTGACTGGGAGTGTCCAACTGGACGTAGGTCCATTTTCAGTGGAGGCCCGGGGAGAAAAGCTCCACAGTTAAAATAAACAGACAGTAGTTACGTTGGATTACATAGCAATTAACAATTTAACATAGCAATTACTTACAACATATTTACAGATGAAGAACATAGTACATCAGTAGACAACTAGAATCTTTATCTGTGAAGTACATAACAGACATTAACAAATGTTACAATGAGAATTTCCTGCTGTATAGTAAGTCCTAGGCTTATGAGCATCTGAGCTTGCTATAATCAAGGTAGTTAGTGGAGTGGAAGGAAAGGTAGTGGTTGGATGGGGTGGGTGATATTAGAGTGGGAGTTGCAAGGGCATAGCCAGCATGTTTTTAGATGTGCTTTTAGTAAAGTTTTGAAGTGAGTGCATGATGGTACGGAGGTAATTGTGGGTGGAAGGGAGTTCCATAATTTGGCTATGGTGCAAGAGAATAGTGCTTCACCAGCAGAGTTATTGGCTTTAGTGATATGCAAGTGATTTTTGTTGCTGGATCTTAGTGGTCTGGTGGTGCGATAAGGTTGGAGTAGATTCTGGAGGGATGGGACATTTAGTGGATGGTTTACTAGTTTGTGGGCGAGTGAAAGTTGATACCACTGAAGGAGGTGAGGGAGTTCAAGCCAGCCCATTTCATCAAGTGATTGACAGTGGTGACTATGGTAGGATGCCCCTGTGGCGAATTTGGCGATTTTGTTGTAGCAGGTCTCTAGCTTGTTTAGATCGCATTGCCTTAGGTTGGTATATATTGGAGAGGCATAAAGTAGGGTGGAGATAAGGTGAGAATTTGCTGTTGAAATCTTTGCTGCTTTGGTGAGAAATTGCTTATTTCTGTATAACGCTCCTAGTTTTTGTGGACTTTTTTTATGGTCATAGATATGTGAATGTCAAATTTTAGTTTACTGTCTATTTTCACTCCTGGCAATTTGGTGCATTCAGTTGAGTATATAGTGGTGTTGTCTTTTGCTGTGATGTTAAAGTAAGAGTTGTTTTGAGTATGTTTGGTGGGTTGGAAGATGAGTAGTTTAGTTTTGTGTGAGTTGAGTATTAATTGAGGAAAAGGCTTCCTGTGTGACTTTTTGCAGTTTGGGTAGGGACTGGGCTGAGCAGATGATGGTTGAGTCATCTGCGTATTGTATGAGTGTGCCATGTTTGGTGGCAGAGGCTAGATTACTGGTGTAAACAGAGAAGAGTAGGGGTCCAAGGATGGATCCTTGGGGAACCCCTATGGAGACAGGTAGTTGGGGAGATATGTCATTCTGCCATACAATGGATTGTTGGTGGTCAGACAGGTAACTCTGAAACCATTGGTGACTGATTGAGAGAAGGATAGGTTATTGAGGACAGAGATAAGTTGTTTGTGTGGGACCATGTCAAATGCTTTAGATAGGTCTAGGAAAGTAGCAGAGGAGAGATAGCCATTGTTTTTATGCTGAAGGATAGTGTTAGTAAAGGAGAGTAAGGCAGTGGTGGTGCTATGGTTTGGTCAGAAACCATGCTGAGTACTGGAAAGGAGGTTGTTAGTAAGGAGGTAGTCTGAGACCTGAGAGTGTATGCATCTCTCTAGTATTTTGGAGAGTGGAGAGAGAATAGCTATGAGGTAAATTGGTTAGTTCTATGGAGGGTCCGCCTTTGTGGAGGGGAATTATATGTGATACTTTCCACAGTGTGGGAACGTAACTTTCTGACAGAGATCGGTTAATCAAAATGGATACTGGGTAGGCCAGAGCATCAGCTGCGATTTGTAGGTATTCACTTGGGAGGTTGTCTGCTACTAATTTGGTGGGTTTAAGTTTAGTTAAGAGTTTTTTTATGTTGGAGGTAGGTACAGGAGAAAAAGAGAAGGTAGTGGGGAGATTACTAGTTGAAGGTGTGGGTTGGAGGGGAGGGGGGTTATGTTGTTTAGCTAGTGATAGTATGGTTTGGGTGAAGTGTGTGCCGAATGAGGTAGCAATATTTTCTGAGGAGTGAGGGATGTTAGGAGGAGGGGTACTGACTTTACCTGGGTGGAGGATGGAGTTTATGGAGGACCAGAATTGTTTGGGACTGTGTTGTGAGGAGTCTAGGGCAGACTGGGAGTATTGGAATTTGTCCTGTTTTATTAGCTTTTTGACTCTATTGCGTAGTTCTAGGAATTTCTGTCTAGTTGAGGGGGTTTTGGTTTTGCGCCAGTGCTCCCAGGCTTTATCACTGTTTTTCATTTCTGACTTAGTGGTTTTCTGTAGCCATGGGGAGAGTTGTGTTTTGGTTCTAGAAAATTGTATGGAGGCATGGTAATTAAAGATGCTCAGGAAGGTAGTATTAAAAAATTCAACTGCGTCATCTAGACTGAGGTACTTTAGAGGATGCCAGTTACATTCTTTGAGGGATGAGATGAATGTGAGTGGGTTAAAGTTTAGTTTTTTACGTATTTGATGGTAGATGACAGGTTTAGCTTGGTATAGGTATTTTTTGAGTAGGAATGTTGGGGAGTGATCACTGAGGCCATCTGATAAGCAGCCTGTTATATATGACTGGGGGCTCTTACTGACTAGTATCCAATCCAGGGTAGTGTGCTTGCTGGAGTTTTTATTTATCCTGGTTTCAACAGTAAAACATCATTAGAGAAAGAGAGAAAACTAAATGGGCTGGTTTTACATCAGCCAGGGATCGGGACTGTCTGATGTCATTCTTAACATCACAGAGGAAGCACAGACCAGTAACATCGCAATTACTTTGACAGCAGAAATATCTGACAGGCCTGAAAGGTCACTATCATACAACTCAGCTGTCTAGATTTTTGCAGAATGTCCACATTTATGCCTTGTATTTTTGGTCTGTTCCTCTAAAATGTTGTTTTTTCTGGCAAATCACTGTGGAATGCTGTCACTAAATCATGACATACATTTACATTTCAGACTTTATTTCCTCCAGAAAATGCATGATAGCACAAGAACTGTTGATTATTCAAGCAACCTTGTAAGAGAAATATTTAAAACCTGTCCCTATTTTGGCCAGTTTGCTCACTACATATCTCAGCAGGAGTACGGCTTGGAAATGAGCCGTTTGCCCTCTTCGGAATGTGGTTGCGATAATATGGGATGGCTTTACATCACCAAGGATCAGGACTGTCTGATGTCATTGTTACCATCACAGGGTGAAGCACAGACCAGTGACATCGCAATTACTTTGATGGCAGAAATATTATCTGACAGGCCTGAAAGGTCACTATCATACAACTCAACTGTCTAGATTTTTGAAGGAGGTCCAGACTTATGCCTCGTATTTTTGGTCCGTTCCTCTTAAAAGTTGTGTTTTTCTGGCAAATCACTGTGGAATGCTGTCACTAAATAATGACATGCATTTGCATTTTGGACTTTATTTCTGACAGAAAATGCATGATAACACAAGTCCTGTTATTCTAGCAACCTTCTAAGAGCAATATTTAAAACCTGTCCCTATTTTGTTTCCTTTGCTCACTACATATCTCTGCAGGAGTACGGCTTGGAAATGAGCCGTTTGCCCTGTTCAGAATGTGGTTGCGATAATACGTTAAGTACCATATATATATTTTTATGTCTGTGTGTGTGCGTGTGTCTGTGTGTGTGTGTGTGTGTGTGTGTGTGTGTGTGTGTGTGTGTGTGTGTGTGTGTGTGTGTGTGTGTGTGTGTGTGTGTGTGTGTGTGTGTGTGTGTGTGTGTGTGTGTGTGTGTGTGTGTGTGTGAGTGTGTGTGTCTGCTCACATGCGTGTGTGAGTGTCTATATATTTAAACTATTTTCCAATTGTTATAATAAAAGACTGGTCTTAAAAAAACATTCATACCAAGTTTGCTATTTTCAATGTTTTAAGATCGATACTTGATATCAGAGATCAGTGAAGTGGGTGAAATTAATTTGAAAATAATTTATTACATTTCCAAAATACAATACTAGATCTTTTTCATATCTGAACAAATTCAATATCACCTGATGTCTTTTACCATCAGAGAACCTGGCTTGACAAACAACAATGTTCGGAGACATCAAATCAAGTCAACTAGGAGGAGGTCAGCTTTCATACTCTCACCTTTCCAATTAATTCATATAGTAAACATTATTCATTTTGTCTATCATAGCTTAAGATTTTTCCAACTGTACAAAGAGATGAAAAAATAACCAAAAATGCTACAAAACTCTTTACAATGCATTCATGTTAAAATTCCTTTTATTAGTACACATTGGTTTATAGTTCGTTACTAGACTATTGGACCAAGAACCATTTTAAGCTTAGTTAAGCTTACCACAAATTTACCAAAATATTGCTGACATGTCATGTGTCAAAACCCCAAGGAATTTTACATCTATGATATAGACTTGTACACATCAAGCATTCACATGCTGTCCTGTCCACTGGAAACTTGAGTACCAAACCAGAGAAAAATTTGCGATTTTCTATCCATTGTTCCAAGTTACATTTCATTAAGGCTAGGGGTGAGCTTTGCTTCACATGGATCAAAAGCATGTTTCAGAGAAGGGATAATCTTTGAGACACATACCTGTCCCTCCAACATGTCGCATTTTTGTCGCAAACAAGGCTGATGTCCTTAGAATGAGTATTTCTGATGCTGTTTTACAGATGTGCAACAAATCCATCAGTTTGGGATCAAAAGATGCCTTGCAGGCTAGGCATAGTTCACAGTGCAGCAGTCTGTAGGACACCGGCTTTATAGTATTGTTGGGCAGTACTCAGAATGCTTTCTCCAACTAATTGTTACTTTTTCTTATGTTTGAAAGGGTAGTAAGTTGCATCTAACATAAGCTAAGATTAAAGTGCTTCTGCTGAGCTCCATTTTACAATGCAATTGATATTTTTCTAGAATTTTGATATCACATTGAGGGACTGAAGGTAACATTTCCTGATATGCAGAAATGTATGATGACTGAACTGTGTGTTATACATGTAGGACTCGCTGACTACATCAATGTGCACATAATCGCTGACTGAAAATAACTGACTTACTAGTCCACATGTTAAATAATTGCATATTAAAAAATGCAATGGTCTGTCAACAATTCTGAGCACTCTAGTCCCAAGTTCATAAGTCCTACATAAATAGAATGCAACTAAGTGCACACTTTTATTTTATACAGCTCTAGAAATGTCATATTTAATTTAGCTGCAAGTAGCAGCTTTTGAACCTGGCTCCAGTACTGAAGTCATTAACAGGCTAACAGCTGTAAAATGGAACTCTGCAGCAAGCCTTGGTATGTTATCCAAGTTATTATCGTTCTAAAGTATTAGGAGCAGCAGTTAGCTGAAGTAACCTGTGAATGCAGTAGTCTGTAGTATTTAAACGACATGCGAAGGGAGAATTTCACTTAAATAGCAAAACATATAGTATGGAAATAATAGGTACAAGTATCCCTTTTCACCACTGCCAGTTTGAGTTCTCCAAGTATTTTATTTTATTTCCTGTTTTAATGATTACATTTCCTCTGAGATTGTCAGGAGGTGATTTCTTAGAAAATTGTAACAAGTTACTGCAGTGTCAGGTCTGTTTTATACATTGTGTCAAGGGAAACTCTCTGTTGGGTATGGGAACTAGAAAAAAAGTTACCTCTCAGAGAAGTTCTGTTTAAAGTCTGTACTTTGATGAGATTAATTTGCCAGTACTACAAATCTAAGCTCTGGTTACCTCTGCAGTTACTGTACATTAGTTTAAGTAGTTAAAAACAGATTAATGTCAGCTGCAAACAGAATCCTACCTCTGCAGTTACTGTACATTAGTTTAAGTAGTTAAAAACAGATTAATGTCAGCTGCAAACAGAATCCTACCTCTGCAGTTACTGTACATTAGTTTAAGTAGTTAAAAACAGATTAATGTCAGCTGCAAACAGAATCCTACCTTGGCAGAGTCTGGTATAGTAACTGCTCTATCAATGATGGTGATACTTCATTCACAAATTAAAGCTGCATTTATTATTATGTTAATCTCTTGCAGTTAACTGTTACTGCTTAAAAATAAGAAAAAGCAGCAATTGTGGTACAGACATCTGAAACAGAAAAAATAAAGTTAGTGACATCCCCTGTGTTTGTTGTAGATGCCTATAATACTGTTAGAATACACCATCAAATGTAAGATGTCATTCCCGAATAAGAAACTGACATTGAGTGACATTATTTCATATAGAAACTTCACTGTTTAAGTACAGAAAAATATATATTAATATATATAGGGCAGAAGACTGAGACAAAATCGAGGCAGCCCAGTACATCATGACTGGCTAATGATAAATTATCATTTATTTTTTATGTATGTATGCATCTAAGTATTTAATTACTTTTAATGTCAGCGGCACTTTATACGGTATTAAATACCACATTATAAGGATGAGAGGTAATGGGCACATGCTACATTTTAATGTATCTCTATGCAGCTAATTTATATTTTTAAATCTATGCAATGAGGAAAATGAAGTCATTACTTATAGAGTCTACTATCTTACATCAAAATGCACAGGCTCCGAACATTGTACTGAAACCAACTACTATATATATATATATATATATATATATATATATATATATATATATATATATATATATATATATATATATATATATATATATATATATATATATATATACACACACACACACACACATATATATATATATATATATATATATATATATATATATAAGTACTAGTCATATTTATTCAAGGTGATTAGGTTTTCATGTATATGTGAAAAAAAGTGTTTTAGCAGAGGAGCAAGCCTCCTTGTACCTCCCCATGGGTTTCACCATCCACATATTATTTATTTTCACTCTGAGGTCACTCCAGCTTCAAGAAAGAACAATCATTATTTAAATATTTAACCATTGGTCACTCTTTCTCTGCTATTTGTTCCTGAGTGGAATACCTTGTACCTCTATACATTGAGTGGTCAACTAGTAAAGCAAACAGCACCTCAAGCAAGAATAGTGCTAACAAATGCAAAACAAGCAAATACAGCTCAGGCAAATCAGGGCGAGCCTTACCCATCAACGTGCATGTTTATGTAATATTACCAGTTTTTAAACCATTAAAATGATTGGATAGAGTGGTGCATTTATGACTTTTTTGATCTGCTTTGATGGTTTTACATTAAACTGCCCCTGCCAATATCATCTTCCTTTCCAGTTTTGGCTCTACTTCCTAATACACCACAACATTTCATCATAATGATAGTGGGTCAGCTTGTCATCAAGCATTCACTGAATCCTTACCTTTCAAGCTTTGTCTTAGTAACTCTCAAACAAAAACACTTATTTTGTACTCTAATGTTATTGCTACTAAAATATTTCTGCTCCATCGTGTAGCACCATTTCTGGAGTTATTTATATTGATGGATTTGGGTGTCATAGAGGATGTCAAGGGCACAGACCCACAACCATACATACAGCAGAAGAAAAATTGTATTCACTTTTCAGTGAATTGTTTATCAGGAGCTTTTTAAGAATAAATAATTTGGATTCAGATTTCAGGACACACCATTTACTAACTTGTCCTCTACCTTGTATTATAAACAACTAAATGACAATAGCTCCAATGTCTATTTCTTCAGGTTGAGTCTGTTCCATGTTCTCAAAGTTGTTTCAGTAAAGGAGTGTTTTATAACACCACTCATAAAATTCACACATCATGATGTAGTGTCCAAAAAACAGAATCCTGCACCTTTCTTTACTGAACCCCACTTCCCACTTCCCTAACTGTAGGGGATTTTCAGATCCCTTTTAGGCTTTTTCTCCATCCAGGAGACCATGATTTTTGTGTCTTCTGTATATAAGCTGTTTGTTAATCATCCTCTCGGCCATACCGGAGATGAATATTTTTATAGTGATTCCCCAGTACTGATTCATGAAATATTCTAGCATTCTACTCATTTTCCTAACCTTGAAAGCCTGTCAGTACCATCACTGTCTGAATTCTTTGTTGTAGCCATTCCCCATCTAGTTTTTAAGGCTATGTCCTACCCCGCCCTTTCAGCTTACCAAATAGCTTTTGAAGTTGTAGTGATGCAAAAGCCTTACTGAAGTCCAGATAGAACACATCCATTGGCACAGCATCATTCATTTCTGCTATTAACCAGTCACAGAACTAAAATAAGTTTGACTGGTAGCTATTCGTGGCACTGAAACCATGCTGATTTGGGTAATTCAGCTGGGTGCCTTTTAGAAAAGTTTCAGGATTTTCTTAAAGGATCCTCTCCATCACCTTCTTAGCTAATGATATCAGGGTAACTGCCCTGTTGATGCCCGGACTTTTCTGTTATCTCTGTTAAGAAAGAGGACCAAGACGCCTATTTTCCAATAATCTGTTACTTCCCCGTTTCTGTTGATATGTTAAATATTTCTGTGAGTGATTCTGCCAGAATACTTTCTAGGTCTTTGAGTACTCTGGTATTCCATCAAGACTCTGTGCCTTGTCCTCATTCAAGTTGACCATTTCCTTTTCCAAGACTATCCCTTACTTAATGGCCCATCTCTCTATCTCTTACCTTCCTCTGTTTTCTTTCCCTTTCAGCATAGTACCCATTCCTCTTTTTCTTTTATGAATACAAAGAACTCATTCAGTACTTCAGCAATCCACTTGTCAGCCCTACCCTCCCTTCTATCCTTAATCAGCATCTTAGATTGGTTTCCCTTCTTTCTCTTGTGAAATAGACCTGAAAATTCTTTCCCTGGGGTTTTTCAATCTGTAGTTCTGCCTTGGCCTTCCTTACCAACATAGTTGATGCTCTCTCTCTCAACCTTAATACAATCTCATGTGTCTTCTTCCTCCCCTGCTACATCTTTTACTACTTAATGATTTCCCCTTATTGTTGACTATTGTCTTGCCTTCTCTGGATAGTCACTTAGGTCTCCTCTTAAGCTTTATCTTTCTTTTTCTGGACAGGCACTAATGCATACCTTTCAGAATGTGTTTTCTTCTGAATCTTACACAAGATTTTGTTGCCCCTTCCACTTCTCTCCTTCTTCCTCATTCTTTCTGTACCACGTCTCCTAGCTGCCTGTATTTCATGTTTCTGTTGTCACCATTATCTTTGTCTTTTGGGTTTCCTCTGCTCTGTTTACTGTAAACCAGACTCTAGTATGGCCACTATTTGCAAGACAAATCTCTTCTCATTATGATTTTTTTTTATGGTAGCTTCTTGAACCAAATTAACACATTATTCCGGATTCCAGATTTCTGTATGGATCTTTTGCTTTTCTATTCTGCATTTAGGAACTGACCATAACTGACCCCTCTGAAATGGAAGCATGAGACTTGCCCCATCACCAGCTCCACCGTCTTTTTCTGTCCTTAGCTCCTAAACCTATCCAACAATGGTTACACTCCTCCATCAGTAAGTTTGGAGGATGCTTTCTCCACAACATGCAAATAGTTTGTCAGTGTACTTGCCTCCTTTGTGACTCTGCCCTTTCCAGCTCCTCCTTCTTCCTATATCACCTCACAAGCTATCTCATTTTTAGAATAATCTGTCAGTCTTCCCTCTCTCCACTTTTTGTCATACTGGAGGATATGACAACCTAGAACTATCATACCCCAGTCCCTGTTTTCCGTTCTGTGCAATGCTAGTGATGTTCATATTGCCACATGGTCTGTATTTCCTCATCTTTTTTCCAGACTACTGGAATTTCGCAAAATAACTTCCAAAATTTCCAAGCCCTTTTTGCCTTTTTGCCACACCTTCATCTTTCTTTCCTTTCTGAACATCCTTTTCACTCATTTCCACTTTTCTCCTTTGCCCATTTCTGCCCTGTCCCCCTACTTCTTTTCCTGCAGTGTTTACTTGTTCCTTTTCTTCTTCCCCATATAACCCCTACTTCATATTAAAGGCACAAAAGTGTCCCCAGACCAGTAAAACTCTTTCAGTAACAGTGCACCACTCTTACTAAGGGGGAGCCTAACTGCAGAATAAAGTTAATTCCTATCCCATGTTACGCCCCCCAACATTGTTACCCACACAGCTGAATGTTTTCTTCTCTGCCTAACACCATGTATTGTAAACTCTTAGCTTTCTTGATGCAATGGCTGTAGGGTCTGGTAGGGCATCCAAGAAATCAACCATACAGTCAAGATCTTGACATCCTTTGGCCGCATCTTTTGCCTCCTGGATGGTTCCCATCCTGCCCCAAGAGGTTTAGATGAGTATTTAAAGGTAATTTGTGAGAGTGACAGTTGTGTGAGTCAACAGTTGCTGAAAACTACTTTCACTGATCATTGACTTTGCTGCATTCCCCACTGTAGTAATTTGTGCAAGTCAAAAATCACTGAAACCCACTTTTAGCATTGAAGTAATTGACTGTGCCCTTTCCTCAGTGTTGTGTGACCATGTGTGTGTGTGTTTGTGTGTGAAAAGGTTTAGTTTGTGAATCAGTGAAAGTGGTTTTCAGTGAAATGTATTTACATAAATGGTGATCAGAAAAATCACCTGTGATCAGTTGTTATGAATCTATTAGTTCAAATGTGAGGTATGAAATGGTCCTGGTCTTGACCTTCTATGCCTCCACTACCCAGCTTGTGATCAGTCCTGGTACTTCCTTAGCTATGGCTCCAAAATGCTCTTAAATTACACCTTATTAAAATAAATGTAAGTACTTCAGAGATGCTTGCTAATCCCCCAAACCATCTTACCATTCTGACAATTGCTTAATGTGTAAATACAATTTTTTTCTACATGCGGTTTCAGCTCTGTGTTGTAAAAACTGTCTTCTGTCCATTTTTCAATATCATGATGTAAATACTGCTAATGTTATTACATTTTGCTTGTAAATAAATTCTACCTCTTGACGTTTTTCTTTTTTCATTTGCATGTTGTAAATGCTACTGCTTTTATTATCATGTTAAAGTAAAAACTGATTCTATTTATTGATTATTTTTTATGTTTATGTTATCTGTTTTTATTGTAAAAATACTTCTGTGCTGTTTTTCATTTTGATATATTTGTCTTTGTCTGCCTAATCCCAGACCTGACTGAAAAGGGTTCACAGACCAACCCACCTACCCAGTTAACAAATGTGCTAGATAGATAGATAGATAGATAGATAGATAGATAGATAGATAGATAGATAGATAGATAGATAGATAGATAGATAGATAGATAGATAGATAGATAGATAGATAGATAGATAGATAGATAGATGGATAGCCCTGCTTCCCAATGACAATATTCTGGTGCCTTGATGAGAAAATCTCAGATTATCAGTAGCTTGCCTACATGCAAGCATTAACCTTCTGATCATGCTTGATCCCGCTACCCTCAAGTGCTGGATCTCCTTCTCTCAGCCCTTCCTGCACCCCTTATTGCCTCTTACTGTCTATTCATTTTCCTTTTTTCTCCTTTTGATTCCTCTCTCCATATTACATCCTCACTCTCCATCTTTCTGATCTCATCCATCTTCTCCAGGGGTTCCTGTGCTCCCACCTAACTCTGCTCCAGGTCAGTACCTCACTCCTTTTAGTTTCCCCCATCTCATCTGTACTCACTTCGTCCTCCTCCTTCCTACCCACTGTACCATGTTTTATTGCCCTCACACCCTGTAAGTTCCTCTCCAGCTGAGTTTCCCTTTTTTCGAGTCACTTGCTTCTCTGTTTCCACTCCTTCTCCTGTACTCCCCTTCAAAACTATCCCCTATTCTCATTTCCGACACCGGTATTCTGAAACCTGCATTTTGCATTTCAGACTCCATAGTTTTCTGCATTACACACAGCCTAATACCCATACCTGAAATACCTCACCCACCCTCACCTTTTTTTCCCTAGCCTATGCTACCCATATCTTAGCCTAGAAATCTACTTCACTGACACTGAAAAATGTTAGGAAAGACAACCAGGGGGTTGCATTGTGTCATATCTATCTCTGATTATTTTTTGTTGTAATCCAACCTAAACTAGAAGGAACTTTTCAGTTCTTGCTACTTTTTAACACCCAGAATATTAGCTATTACTTATGACTGAGCCTGTTTATTTAATTTGAGCTGATAAACCTCTTTCTGTGGTATTATTTTCCATTGCAGTGTGAATCATGGTTTTGAAGCCATGGTGTTGCAGCATTTAGCATTGTCGCCTCACAGCAAGAGGTTCTCCCGTTCGATTCTTGGCTGGAGTGCCTTCTGTGTGGAGTCTGCATGTTCTCCCCGCAGCTGAGTGATGTTTAAAGACATGCAGGTAGGTGCGTGCGTGAATGGGTGTGCCTTCTTTGAAGGTTGTGCGTCGGGCTGGCAACTCGGTACCGTAAAAAAATCAACTGCCAATCATTAGCGGACCGGAGTTCTGCTGTGGTGACCCCTAACTGGGAAAAGCCAAAAGACATTAGTTTTTTAGTGTGAATCATGGTTTCCCTGTCTTCAGTTGACATAAACAAGAATGACTTGCACTTTTTCTGAATGTTCAACACAGAACGTAACTCAAAAAAAAACCATTAAAAAACACAAACAAATTTTTTTGTACCCCTATATGAACTGTTGTCTCCAAACACTTTAATGTATATATACTCCACATTCACACTACAGTGGAGAAAAAAGCAAAAAGAACACCAAAGGTCAATGCCAGTTTGCACAATCAAACTGAATAATGCAAAGGGTACTGGGAAATTCTAAACTGGACAAAACAGCCACTTGGAGGAGTATGCCTGAATGCTGAATGGAGTGTAGGAATGTCATGAAGCGATAGTGCTGATTGATGGATTAGGATCTAAACTGACATATTTACATATTTTTTCTTTCCTCCCTATTCTGCTGCTTTTACTTGGTCAGATTTTCAGATCACTGTCACCTATCAATGCAGAGACATCGTGCATTTAAAACCAGTGGTAAACTTTGTAAAGGAATGACAAATGGCTTAAATTAGCTTGCAACAAGACTATTTGCAGCCTGACTGCCCTGACTGCTTGTGATGTCACTGGCTAATGGATTGGCTCTGGATTGGGTGGAAAGGGCTGATTAATGACAGCTCACTGATAACTGTACTCACCTCCAGAGATTTGGTTCCTATAATATGCATGGTAGGTTGAAGTCACAGCCTTAACTTATCTCACCTCCAAGGGAGTAAATCTCAGGCACTTGCAGCTACTTTTATCCTGGAACTTACCCTCCACTACAAGGCTCTGTTCTCAAGTTAGTTTGCTCCTCCACACAGAGCCTTATCTCTGAAAAGAGCCTTCTGTGGCTATATGAGCTCTGTCTTACTTCTCCTTTCTGTCTTCTTCACCATCGCTCTGCTGCACAGTTAATTTTCCACCCCCCCAACACACTGAGGAGATAAGCCTGTTCAAAAAGCCAGCAATGGAAATGTAATGTTTATCTGTTTCTTTCTTTCCTTTGATTATATCCTTTTTTTAAGTGTACCATTTTACCTAAATTCTCTGATGGTGTTTCTATATTCCTGAGATTTTGGTTAGGAACACTTAGAAAAACACAGGATATCATGAATACATGGTTGTGACATTGCAGTTTATGTGGGAGAAGCACTTCCTCATACAAGGTACAGTTATGGAATGAATACGGGTTTGTTTCTACATTTCAGGAAAGGAAATTCAATGAACTATTAATGGTACACTAAAACATTTTTATAAACAAACAGGCATATTTTATATGTAGATTTCTCTGTCTCTCAATTTATATATATAGATAAAGGGGTGTCATACCTTTCATCAACAATTTTTTCATTGAAAAGTGAAAAGTTGTTCAAAAATTACTGGCTTTTTTGTGAGATCAAGGAACAGCGAGGATCGGCAAGTTTACTCTTTCCCCACTATAGAGTGATCTCAGAGCTGGTATATAGAAATTTTGGGGGAGGGTGCAGGGGGACTATCCCCCTGCAAAAAACATGCTTTTATTTTTTTTCAGTTATGTGTAGATCAAACATTTGTGCTTCATTATTAGAGGTTAGATTTATTTTAGTGTCAATTTCATGTCCCATGGCATCGATCAAAAAGAGCCTGTATTATATACAACTATATACAAATTTACATATTTACAAAAAATTACATTAAATTTACATTCCTCCATCATTTACATCTTTTTGTTTCAGATTTATATAGATCCCGTCTCCTTTTTCCACAACCACCATTTAATTTTATGTATTATATTTGACATCATTCAATTTCCATTAAACATAATCACAAATAATCTTTCATTTCATATTACCCATACAAAATAAAACATATTCCTATCCACATTTTTGACATATTCCTTACTACATTTCTCATACAATCCATATTCAATTATATCCATGTTTTTCTGTTTGCAATCTCATATTTCTTTCAAAATATTCTTTTCTATTATTTTCCAATTTTTTTTACTCTTTTACATGTTAACTACAGTTTCTAATTCACCACAAAAATGACATATTCTTTCATTTACGTTTTTATCGAGCATATTTCCTTTTACAGTCAGTCTATTAATTTGTAACCTCCATAAAACATCTTGATATTCAGCATTCTTCATACATAATTTATTTCTTTGTTTTATAGCTTTTATTTTTTTCTGCTAAATTTCTCATGGATTCACACAGTGATGTTATATCATTATGTTTTCATACCATATTTTCTATTTTCTTTTATGTCCTCTGTTCTTAACTTCCATATTTTTACTTTGTCTTGATACATCTTCATTTTGTCATTTCTCTAATCTCTTTCCCTTTTATTTAATTTTATTAAATTCCACTCTCTTTCATATTTTTCTTAAGTAATCTTACTACCAGCTTGTCTTCTTTCCCATTTATCCATTTTAACACCCTATATAGATTGAACAATACCCTATATACTATAGGGTTCAACAAACCCAAATCCAAACTGTTTCTCCAAATGTTTTGGTATCATATATACTCCAGACATGTAATATATGTTTAATCCATATGGAATTAATCAGATACACTTTTTAAAAAAGGCAGTCTATACATACTCCACATAGCACTAAGTCCTATTGCTCAAGAAACCATTTTTTATTCCTATACCAAATTTTCTTTTGTTCCAAACTGAATTCCTTTTAACTGTTCATCTAATCCAAATCCCTTACTTTTTTCTCTATTCAGTGACATCCCCATTTCTTGTAAACTATTATTTACACACAAAATAATTTCTTCCATTGTTTTCCTGTCTTTGGTCTTAAGAATAATATAATCCACATTGGATATGATGACAGAAGATTCAATACCAGTATTCTGTATATACTGCACTTTTCTCATCTTTTCATATGTCTTTTTGATGGGTTCCTATCATATGATCGAAGTCTTACAACTTCAAATCATTAAAGAACGAACTTTAATGATCAAAGTTGTAAAACCTCGAAGCATATAACGGAAATCACCATAGAGCACGGAAAGGGAAGATTTCCCTTTACTGCACTGTAGTGTGATCTTGGACTTGGTATATGTAAGTAGCGAGGGGTGTACGGGGCGCAGCGGGCTTTCCCCCCTGCATAGATCGTTGTTTTGGGGTTTTTTTACTGTTTTTACTTTTTTTATGTGTGTTCAAAGTTCTGAGACTTCGGTCATTAAAGTTCGTCCTTTAATGATTTGAAGTTTTGGAACTTCACTCATATGATATAGACCCCTTTTTGACTATCCAATTCATTACTATTACAAATAAAATGCTACTCATTGGGCATTCTTGTTTTAAACCCCTATTCATCTCTGTTTCTTCACTTAACCAACCATTTATCAAAATACTTATTTTACTATTCCTATATTGTGATCTAATTACTTTCTGAATTTGTTTGCTAAAATTATATCCTACCATTATTTTCCATTACATCATGATCTATTGTATCAAATGTTCTACTTATATCTCCCAACAGTAACTTTCCTTCATTATTTTTTTAACATCATCTGCCATTTCCCTAATAATCATTAATAGTTCCTGACATCCTTTTCCTTTAACTCCATAGATATTCTCTTCTAATACCTTATCTGTTTTATTCTCTAATTGTATTTGCATTATCTTCATAAATATCTTATAATCAGTCACAGCAAGAGGTTCTCCCATTCGATTCTTGGATGGGGCGCCTTCTGTGTGGAGTCTGCATGTCCTCCCTGTGGTCGAGTGGCATTCGAAAGACATGTGTGAATGGGCGTGCCTTCATTGAAGGTCGGACGTCAGGCTGGCACCTTGGCACCATAAAAATATACTGCCAATCATTAGCGGACTGGAGTTCTGCTGTGGTGACCCCTAACCGGGAAAAGCCGAAAGAAGAACATTTTCTCACTTTTCTTCCAAATAAATCTCATAATTCCACTACAAATTTGTGTATAACAAGTAACATTCTTTAGCCATTCATTAAATACATATACTAAAATTTCTTTTTGCCATTGCTCCATATTCTTATACATTAAATAGCCTATAGCATCTGAACCTGCTGCAGAAATAATATTTACTTTCTTTATCATCATGTCAAATTCCATTAAAGTAGTCTATCCAGATCTTTATTTATTTCTTCTGTAAATTGCTTAACCTTCCATTTATTGTCATTTTCATCTCCCATTTCTTTATCTCTTTAACATGCTGTACTACAATATTCATAATAATTCCTTGTTATTTCTCAACTTTCCCATCTTTATTTTTCGTTTCTGTCATTATACCACGTTCTTCTTTTACTGTTTTACATAAATATGGAGATTCTCCTTTTTTTCTTGCAAAAAAGTATCTTTGTTTATGCAACATTTGTTTAATTTTTGCTTGATTTTTTCATCTATCTCTTCTTTTTTTCTATAATATACCTTTTAATTTCTCTCTTGTTGTTGTTGTGTCTTTCTGCTTTTCCCAATTAGGGGTCGCCACAGTGGAACTCCGGTCCGCTAATGATTGGCAGTAGATTTTTACGTGCCGAGTTGCAGACCCTGATGCACAACCTTCAACGAAGATACGCCCATTCACGCATGTCTCCACACAGAAAACGCTCTAGCTGAGAATCGAACAGGACAACGTCTTACTGTGAGGCGACAACGCTACCGCAGCACCACCACTGCAGTTACCTTTTCATTTGTCTCTAAACATTCTAGTACCTTATTCTGCATTTCCATGTATTCTTTTTTTGTCATATTCCATATTCCCATTGTATATAATTCTTTTAATATTTTTTTAAACACTATCCACTATTCTGACCAATTACAAAATCTCTCAGTCACATGATCTTTCCCTAATTCTAATGTGTTGTCTTTTCCTTTCTCATTCCACACTTTATAATTTATTCTTTTAATCCCTTTCCAATTTTTATATGTTCTTTATTTTCTTCTATTTCCATCCATATTGCCATATGATCCAAAAATCCTGTTTCCCCTGCTTTTTTCTATGACTATTTCTATACTTTTAGAAACTAAGAAATAATCAGTCTCTATTTTAACATTCCCTCTCCTATATGTACTCATGTTTATATTCCCTAATACTAAATTCCAACATTTCATGATTTCCCTCATTTTTCTTATCTACCCTATCTTTTTTTTATTTTTATTCCTTTAAGTCACAATTGAATTATAATATCCTTATTCAATATTGTATAATTCAGTATGTCTTGAAACATCGTTGCTCTCTCTTTATATTTTACATGCGCTTATACTGCTATTAAGTCTATAAATTCTATTTTCCCATCTACACTAATAATTATCCTAATCTAACTACGTAAAAGCCAATATTGTAATTGCTGTTATATAGTTCAGCTATCCATGCACAGGTTTCTCCTCCCAAATTCCATATTATACCTCCTCTCCAAAAAATGATGTTTGTAATCTCTCTTACAACACTCTAACACTCTAGTTCTGGTTAATAAACTTTTTATACTATTAACAGATAAAGTTCTAAGATGATTTGTTTCTCTCCTTAATCTATATGGACTTATGTATTTTTATTAATTTCTTTTAATTTTTAATTTCAAGCATGTGCCTTGGAATTTCCTTTTTTATGTTTTACTCTTTTTTCCAACATTTTTTCTTTTTAACTGCCATTCAGTCTATATTTTCCACATCACTAACCTCTGACTTACTATCTTCTTTCTGTATATTATTTGTATTTTCTACAAAATCACTTTTTTCTTCCTGTTGTAAATACACCTTATTATTTTTTCACCTTCACTTACATTTTCTTCTACAAAAACTTTTCTTTCTGCTCTTTGGTACAATCCATCCATAAATGCCCTGTCTATTTACATTTATAACTTCATTTCACATCTTTTGCATCATATCCAAACTCTCTACATACAAAACATTTCTTCTTATCACAATTACCTTCAAAATGTCCCTCTTTCCCACAAAAAAAACATGTTTTCCGTTGTCCCTAATGCTTTACAAGATCTCTACTTCCTTCAACATTAATCATGCTTGGAATATGTACAATTTTATCATTTTCCATTTTCAAAATAACATTGCAATTCCATCCCCAGCCCATAGTTCTTTGTTATCAATTACTTTTGAAATGTTTTTAAAATCTTTACAAACATTCTCTAATAAATATATTTTATAGTTTCTCTTTTTGTCTTTGTTCAAAAATGTATATACACTTTCTTTTGTGTTTCATTGTAAAAAATCTTAATCATATAGTTATTCTGTGGATGCACATCTTTTCTTTTACCATACTTCCTCCAAAAAGTCTCTAGTCCTGCAGCAATCTCAAAACAAATGTCATAATATGTCTCTTTGTTTCAGAATAAATGCTTTAACCTCTTGTGCTTTGATTCCTAAAGGCACAATCACTGTATCCCATATTTCATACCTGACCATCTGTTTGTCTTCCTTACTCTATATATGAACAGAATATTTTTTTCCATTTTCTCCATCTTCCTACTCTGTCTTTTTTCTTTTCTCTTCTGTCTTACTGCTTCTGCAAATGTTTACTTATTAATATCCTTCACCTCTTCCTTTTGGATCTTGTCCATAATCTCACCCCAGGATAGCCCTTTTCCAGTCTCTGGCTCACTTTCGTCAACCAAGTCCATCAATAAGTCATCCCACAACCCTCCTGACTGGAGGGCTGTAATAATAATATCCTCTTGTTACCGTCCTCTCTTCTTGAATCCTTAAACAGATTTTTCTGAAAAAAAAACCCTACTATTTCTCCACTACAAACTCTTTTGTGCTAAACATCTCCTCTGAATATTTCTGCAACAACCCCATGGAGTCAGAGTTCTCCTCAACTCCTGTCTCACTGCCTGCCAATTTGCCACCAGCCACCACTGCACCAGGAATGGAACGTGCAGACGCACTCATCAGACATATAGACAGCAAATGTGTGTGTGTGTGTGTGTGTGTGTGTGTGTGTGTGTGTGTGTGTGTGTGTGTGTGTGTGTGTGTGTGTGTGTGTGTGTGTGTGTGTGTGTGTGTGTGTGTGTGTGTGTGTGTGTATTTTAGATATTTGAGTGTCTGGAGTGTGCTGCATGACGTCTCTTGTACAAATTCATGATGAGTGCCTTTTAAGTGCCTTTAAGACATTCTATAAAGAGTAACCTTGGTGTCTATTTCTCATCCAGTATTGCAGGATTTGCTCTTCAGACTAAGGGAGTATGGAGGTATGGCAGCCCCCACAACACACACACACACACACACACACACACACACACACACACACACACACACACACACACACACACACACACAGCCTTTTCAACAATCTCACTCACAGACACACTTACTCATTCACCCATCCACCCCCACACACATCTGTCTTATCAATCCCCTAACTAACCATCCTACTTTGACTACCCAGGTAGACATACAAACACACACACCAAAAAACACTCATCCTTCTACATACATTCAGACATGCAGCAATAGGCAAACACACACACACACACACACACACACACACACACACACACACACACACACACACACACACACACACACACACAACACAACCTTGCCACTAAACTCCCTGTTAGTTACCTCTAATATGGTCTTACCCACTGGAAGCAATGAGTGAATGTGAACTTTTGGTCATGTTCATATACATAGCCCATTGACATAACTTATGCAGCTGAGCAATTCACTGAATCTTACAGGTAAATAAATGTCTTAGTGCAGGCACTTCCAGGGGAGAGGACATGGCTAATCAGCATAGGCCTCTACCTTGGGGTGCCTCATTAGCACTTGCAGTAGGCCATAGAGACAGCTCACCATGCTGGTGTACCTCTTTGTGTTACAGCACTGCAGATTAGCTGTCTCTAAACCAGAAATTGTTATCCCAAGGATAAAATATTATTACCACTCCTAGTAACCATTCAGAATTATGCCCATTGTTTCCTATTCATTTCAATAGGATGCTATAACCACATTGTTTACATAGTTTCTACTGAAATGGTATTTAGTTTTTTTTCCTGTGACTCTTATGAATAGACTGTCACGTGGGTGTTTTTTGACTCCATTTCTGAGGTGATATTTAATGTATGTTCTGAATATATTAGTTAAGTTTTTTGGTATTATTTCAGCAGCACAGTGAGGATTATTTTAGGACTTGTCAGTTTCATAGTTTAGTTATGGTTTGAGGTAGTGTAAACTTAATTTTTCCTGACAAAATCAGACTATTGCTTTCTTTTGCTAACAAAATTGTGTTGTCTTTCTGTTTCTATAGTTGCTGGCTGAATTATGGGGAGAAGAACTTGCCAGTTTGCTGTCTGCAGAAGAGAATGTTGATGCTGCCCTTGATGACTACGATAGCAGTGAAACAAGTAGATTCCTAGATGGTCAGAAACCTGAGTGGCGATCCCTAAGGGACACTGTAACTGAATCCCAGCCTAGTAATGACCGTGTCTGGCTCCGCTTTTTCAATGACTTTATGAGTAGTCAAAAGATGTTTCGTGGTAGAACAAAGAAGGCACCATCCCGAGGGTGCTTTGGAATGAAGTTGGACCGAATTGGAGCATTGAGTGGATTAGGATGTTAGAGACGACACCTATTTGGTGGTAAAAAAAATTTTTTTAATTTTTTTATTAGGAATTGTTGTAAGTAGTATTTGAAAATGTAAATCCATAAACCATGCTTGCAGTAACTGCAAAGCCTTAATAGTGATAAAAACAGTGATTTTTCTTTGGAAAAAATTAACATTATTTGATTTCTTTGATCTTTCTTTACTTTAGCTTACACTGGATAGCAGTCATTTACCTGCTGTCAGTTTGCTAAAGATGTAGTACCCAAACAGATAAATTAAAACAAATGCACAGATATCTGCAACCACAATATACTTAGATGGTTAATTTACAGTGCGAGTTGCAGGTGCCTCATCAGAAAATCAGAAAGTGTCTAGTGGTGTCCTTCAGTGTTCAGTGCTGGGACCGACCTCTGGCTAACAAAGTTTGCTAATGACTGTAAACTTCAGGATGTTGTTAAGTTACCAGATGACACCCAAACACTTTAAAATGCATAATCCTTAGCAAACTCCTGGTGTACTAAAAATGGGATCAGACTAAATGCTAAAAAGTGTAGTACTATCACTTTTGGTAGACAACCCTTCCCCTCAATATACTGTGTAGACAACACACTACTACAAAATGAAAATGTAATCAGTGACCTGAAAACTTGGGTTGATAACTCCCTCTTTTTTTTTGATGATCATTTAACAATGGTTGACAGGAAATCATTTTATGGAACACAGATGATTGTCAAAGGAATAGCATCAAGGTCTAAAGAGGTAATCACTGTTCAAACTACTTTCCCTCAGTTGTCCTGTCTGAATATAAATTCTTACCAAGTTATAGAAGTATGGGTACAGCTTCATTATTTGGAAGTCATTCTTCAATCATGGTAAGTGTTTCTATGAGTATTTCTCTTACATCAAGACGTGTTGGGCAAAGCTGTCTTAAGGAGGTGCATTCCAAGTGTACTGTGAGAAGTAGATTGTAGCCTTTTAAGGTTGATAAAAGACACCTTCCTGGGCTCATATTCTGCGTACACTTCATTACTATTTTACTGTTGTGTGCCTCATATATATGTAATTAGCTACAACCCTATTTAAACTGCATTAGACTAATAACTGAGGCTAACACCCTGTTTGGTATGTACCTCTCCAAACATCTGCACCAACTGGATAGGCCATAGAAATACCTCACAAAGAGAATCCCTGGCCTCTAACACCTGTCCTATGTGGACAGGCTCAAATCACTATCACTCTACTCAGTACTGTACAGCTTGTTCAGAGGTGATCTGTGTCTATAAGGCAATCTTGGACCCTGCCCTACTAAGAGGCTCCATATCCGTAAGTCTAACACCTCACACATTACCAACTCGAAAGGCCTGAATCACCAATATGCGGCATCAACAAAACCTGCTGGATAGACAGGTTTGTCTCCCAGAGGCTGCCCCGTTTCTGCAATAGACTTCCCATACACATCAAACAGAGTACCTCGCTGATCCTCTTCAAGCACAACCTTGATGAATGGAAGGGAAACCGCAAATTTGTCCCAGGGCTTCCACCTGTGTCTCTCATTGACAGGGGCAACAGTTCCTGACTGAGGTTTATTTTTTGGGATAAACTCTTGGCTAGGCTTGTAAGGGCCCCAGGGCCATTAGCCTAGTAACCTCCTATGATCCTGCGATCCTATGTAATGGTCAAGGTTATTGCTTACTTTTACTTCTGTAATTGTTTTGTGGGGAATATGTGCTCAGTGCACATACCATCCCTGACATTTTCTTAAAGATTGTGGGTAGTCATGTATAAACTGTAAGCATAAATCATGCATGTTATATGGCCTAATAGGATAGGAGTTTTTTACAGATGTTTTACAGTTATACAAGAACAAAGCTAACAATTCCCTTGTTTTCTATGCCAACAGAGCAATGTCTAAAAAACAGAACGTAAAAAAAAATAAGTGATGGATCTGGAGGCCTATCCACAAAATTTATGGATGTGGAAAATTAGGTTGTATTACAGGCCCTCCATCTCCATGGCCGACAGCTTTTCACTGTCCATGCCTATGACCAGCTGTTCCATGTCCATGCCTGGCTGATATGGTCAGTGATTCATACATACATATATACTTACATACCAATATTTCAGGCAAGGGCAATAATGCCCTTCTAGCCTGCCAATATACTAGAACACTCATTCATATAATAAGTGTTCAAGCTGCTCTTAAAAATATCTAAACCAGTGTTTGTTTTAATATAATTTCGTAGTCTATTCCATGCATCTGTTTCTTTCTCAGAGAACCAATTAGTGCATCTCTCATTCTTATATAATCTCTTATACAAGATGCCTGATGATTGTCTTCTACTAATGACTTATCACTAACTTAATCACTATCAACATTTACACTATTGGAAAGGTCAGTGTCTGCTGAACAACTTTCGCATTTACATTTTTAGTCTAGCTGTTATGATTAGAGAGTTATGAACATTTATTTTCTGTATGGTATTACAAATGGATTATCTGAAAATAAGCTCAGGCTGCACTGTTGTTCCTATGGTGGAAGTAAGCAGTCAGCATTTTCTGAGCTGCTCCAGAGTGAATGAATTAATAACCCCAAGCATTTCCCAATGGTAGTTGTCTCTATATGCCCTATATACTTGGATAAGATCTCTTAAATATCTGTTTGAAACACTGTGCAAGTTAAGATATTTTAATCTTTTATAATAGCTTTAATTTTCACATCCATGGATGCCTTTTGTATATTCCACTTTACTCCTTCCAATTTACTCATGCCGATTTTCTTATAAGATTTCCATATTACTATTCCATGTTCTAATCTAGGACTTATGTAACTTACAATGATTTCATTATTTCTGATTTCCTGTATTTTATAAATCTTTTTATACAGCCTACAGTTTTATAACTGTTATCAACCAATTGGATGATACAATCAGAAAACCTCAAAGCTGGAGCTACCCATACTCATCCCTGCTGCTGGCTCCTCCTCTGACTCATCTGCCTCAGTTGGTGCTGCCTGTGGTGCTAGAACCCATGGTCATGTAAAAGGTTTTCCTGCTGCAATTGCTTCCTAACTATCATATTATGTAACACAGCACATACAGTCAGTATTTTTGCACATGTGGTGGGGTCATTCTGTAAGGCAGCACTGGATGTATCCGGAGAGTAAAAGTGTGACTTCAGCAGCCCAAACACATATCCTATAATATTTCTGGTTTGCGATAATGCATGGTTAAACCCCTGCTCAGTTTGATTGTGTAGATTTCTGATGGGTGCCATGAACCAGGGTTCTATGGAATTTATAACATCTTGCAAACCATTAGTAAAGGCCCAGGTGTGCCAAATGTGTCAGCTGTGAAAGCTGCCTAGGTGGCCAGCACACACAATGTAGATGATACCTTGTTAATTACAACCCACCTGGCAATTCACCAGGTAGGGGCCTTAATTTCAGTGTGGTTACAGTCTATGGCCCTTAGAACCTCAGAGAAATAGTAAATGTCACAGAACTCCAAAATAGTGTTTACTACCCCCCCATGGTATGGGGAAACCTTTTATGCGCTCCCACGTGCTGAAGCATGACATTGAGGAAATGATGGAGTATTCTTTTTTAATACATTTATTAAATTATTACTTAAGACATAAGCAAACATTTATTAATATAAAGAAAGCAAACTATATTAATATGTTTCCAGTTACATACATTATCACATATGTTCTTTTTTATAACTATCATCAGTCTTATAGTACATAAATTGCTCAATTCCTGCCTTCCCTTAAACCTCTCTGATCCTGTTGAACATCATTCTGCATGCACTGTTGTCAGTTTCCATTTGTTTCTATGTAATTTGCTCCTTCCATTTTCTAAAGTCCCTATTTCTAGTTCTTTAATGTCTGTTACAATATTCAATATTTCAAATACAGTGACTTTGATTTCTGTTTTCCAGTAATTACTTTCTTGGCAGCCACTAGAATTAAACTTAACAAGGCCTTACTGTGTCTAGGCAATTCAGATTTCATGTCCCAGTTCAAAATAATTATTTCCTTAGTTACACCCATTTGGTCACCCAACACTTTTGACGAGTACTCAGAAAATTCCAGCCCCCCCCTCTTGCCTATTCTACTTCCAATTATCCTTAATGGCAAGATTTCCTTTCTCCATTCACATGCCTTAGCTTTTAGAATACTTTCTAATACTTAATGAATATAATATTCTGTGTGGCTATAATTCTCCTTAAGGATCTGCCTCCAAAATCCCACTTTCTCCTTATTTCTTAATTTCCTCCTGCTTCATCATCATCCCTTTCCACTTTGAACTATAACCTTCTACTTGTGCTGTGTATATGAGCCTTAATTGTTTAGCTCTAAAATATCCCTTTAAATCGGGTAATCCTAAACCATCTTGCTCTGTTGGAAATATCAACATATCCTACTTAACACTTGCTGTCTTCCCCTCCAAGATAAATTCCTTCAACTTTTGATTAATTATTGACCATGACTTCTCTGGTTGGTAAAATATACCTGACCTGTATGTAAACACAAAAGGACTAAAAACATTTTCACTGCTAGTATCTTACTATCCATATCCATAAACAAGAGCTTCCAGTTTCTTAGCTTTTGTAATATCTTTTGTTTAGTATCTTCCCACATATCCTTAGCTGCCATAATAAAAGCCTTTTTAATCCATACTGCAAAATACTTCATCTTATTGTGACCCCAGAAATATGGGGTCTACTTCAGTTTGTTGAACGCTTAATTGAACAAATTGCTGTTCATCGAACCCTATTCAGCCGAAAGCTCAATTAAGCAAATGACAATTTCAGTGAAAATTCTCCCGGGGAAAGAATGTGGTTGGCTGCTATTGGGTATTTGCCCTTTCCCCCATTGTAGTGCAATCTCGGAGTTGGTATATTTAGTTGGGGGGGGGCATAGCCCCCCCACTTTGTAGAGTTTTACATTTTGTTGTCTTTGTTACGTTCGGATGCTGGCCCAGTGGTTATTTTGCCTGGGAAAGTTTTCGCTGAAATTGTTGTTCGCTTAGTTGAACTTTCGCTTAATTGAGTTTGATGAATAGCGATTCACTCAATTAAGTGTTCGACAATGTGATACAGACCTGAAATTTGGGTATTGCTGAATCAATTCATGTGTGGTTGCATAATTTATAGTAATAGCCTTTGTTTTATCTTCATTTATTTTATATCTCAAAAAGATGTGCAACTGTCTCAAAATGTTCCACAACACCGAGATGTCCTTTTCTGGTTTTATCAGGTACAAAGTAATATTGTCTGCAAAGAAAAAAAATCTTGATTACTATACCAAATATAGCCTTGAATTTCTGAGCCCCTTATCATATATCCTCCTAATTAACCTTATTATTGTATCAAGAAAAGCAAATGCTTCTACTGCCCTAGTCATAAAAATCACAATTTACTCTGTCAAATGCTTTCTCTGCATCAAGACCCACCAACAATAGCAGCATTTTCTTGCATTCTGCTTCCCTCTGGATCATCATTGTTATATTAATGTTGCCAGATGTTAAGCCTCCCCTCCGCAAAACCACATTGATCTATATCTATCAATTTTGCCCACACCTTTGCCATTCTTTTAGGTAGTATAAA
This sequence comes from Protopterus annectens, assembly GCF_019279795.1. NCBI lineage: Eukaryota > Metazoa > Chordata > Ceratodontiformes > Protopteridae > Protopterus > Protopterus annectens. The sequence continues at coordinate 416,956,750 of NC_056739.1, forward strand.
CACAAACACTTTATAATAATGATTTAAAATTGAAATGGGTCTATATGAAGCTGGATCTGACAGGTCTTTACCATCTTTAGGTATTATAGCCACCACAGATTTCTTCCAATATGTTGGTGCTGCCCCTCCTTTTAAATAAATCCTTCTACGTCTATATCATTTTATTCCCTCCTAACTTCCATACTTCCACAGGAGTACCATCTGTTCCTGGAGGCTTTCCTGAGATTGATTATATATAACTGTTTTTATCTCATCTTCCTCTATTTTCACTGTTAATCGTCGAGGCTCATCTAACTCTAACCATGGCATAATTGAGTCTTCCATAAATATTTCCATTTGTGTTCTTTCTTGATTTCCACATTTCTCTGCTTTATACAAATTTTCATAACATTTCTGAAATACCTCTAGTACTTCTACAGGATCTCTGGTTATTTTTCTTGTTATAGTCTTACTAAGTTTGGTGATAACCCTTTCCACTTTCTGTTGCCTAAGTCATTGTGTTAAAGGTTTTTGTGCTCTGGGGTTATTATCAAAAAATAGTTGCTTAACAGCATTTTTCTAAACTTGTGCATATTATCCAGATACTCCCTTATCTTCTTAGCACTCTGCAGTTGTGCCTCTTCTAGTTCTGTGAGATTTCTGCAGTACTTTAACCTTTATCAGCCTCTCTACATAACTCATATTCATTCTTAAACTTATCTCTTTCTCTTTTATTTCTACCCTATTTTTAAACCTCACTCTCATTTTATCCCACTCAGTAGTTATAAAGTCTGAAGAAATTTCTATCTTCCCTAATAACTCTTGAATAACTTCCATTACTCATTCCTTAACTTCCTCTTTTTAATATGTAGGAATGAAAGTACCAGTGTCTTATTTTTACTTCATTACCCTGCATTTTTATCTTAGCTTTTATTGGTGCATGATGTGAAACAGTTATTGGATATGTGTTGAAGCTTTCATATAAACGCATGTGTTCCTGTGAAATATCATTTTTATAGCACATAAAAAGGAGAGCACTTCATGTAAATTTGACCTCGTCTAACACAGTTGTTATACCTTTGGAAATAATATTCAAATTTTCTTCCAGTTCCTACTATCACATCTTCCATACCAAATATTTTCATAAATTTCTTCAGAAATCACCCTCTTTTTTATATTTTCTCTTCAGGATTCCCCTGATACATCCACACTGTCGCAAATCAAATACCAGTCCCCATCTATAGTAATATTCTCTGCTGAAAGCTGATTATTTCTCCCCCAAATTTTTTAAGCTTCATAATAACAGTTTATATATATATATATATATATATATATATATATATATATATATATATATATATATATATATATATACACACACACACACACACACACACACACACACACACACACACACACACACACACACACTCCAGCATAATCCTCCTCCCTCACCAGCACTGGTAGAGATTTTAGTAGAATCTGGAAAAGCATATAAATATTGCACAATATCTATAACTATTAATCAGGTGAGGTTAGAAATGACTGGGAAGAGAGACTGGCTAAGCAATTTATAAAGGAACAATGGGGGAAATACATGTATGTTTCCTAAATATGTAACAAAATCTAGAAGCTTTACCGTCTTTGCTTGGAAGTATTTACATAGGTATTTTATACCTCCAAGTAGACTCAAAAGATTTTTTTCCTCAAGTAGATGGCAAATGTTGGAGGTTTAATGGGAAGAAAGAGGTAACTGGGAACATATTTTTGGGAATGTAGTGAGCTGGCAGACTTAAAAAAATCCCTACTCTATCAGAAATATTAGGTGAGCAAATTGGCATAACTTAGGAAATGAATTTTTGAACTATGATACAGAATCAGAATTGCGTAGATATAGTAAGGCTTTGCTGAGTCTAATTATGGTGGCTGCCAAAAAAAGCAATTACTAGAAAATGGAAATCAGAGTCTAAACCAACTGTTCCAGAAGTAGTGAATATAGTAACAGAGATTAGCAGTTGGAAATAGGATCTTTAAAAAAGGGTAGGAGCAAATTATGAAGGAGCTATGTAATGTTTGATGGACAATGCCTCCATAGATTATAAGTGATTTATAATTTTTGCAACAAAATATGTCAATATGGTTTGTTTTCCTTTATATAAACGTATGATTGCCTATGTCATAAGTGATAATTTAATAAAGACGTTTCTTGTTTAAAAAATCATCCTCACTGGCCAATAGCCCCTTACTACCACAAATCTACAATTATTATCTTTTCTTTCTTCTAACACTATTGGAATTCATCTAGCATTTAGTATAATTGCTCCCCTTTTCCTTTGTTCCTGATATTCTCATAGGTTGATAGGTAGGTACGAGGCTTTTGGCCCTAGGGCCTATATAAGCCTAGCCAAATGGTACCCTGGCTTTTGCCATCCAAGAAAATGATTTTCCTGTGCCCCTGTCAAGCAGAGCCACAGAAGTGATGCCCGGGGTGAATTTCCTATCTCCCATCCAATCATCAAGATTTTTCTTGAAGAGTGCTAATAAGGAGCTTTGTTTGATATAGATAGGTAGTTTATTCCAGAGTATGGGAAGTCTCTGGGACAGGAATGTATCCCTCCAGCATGTTCTGTTTATTCTGGTGACAAGGTTTAGGTCCCTAGAGCGTGTAGCTCGGAGGGATTGGGATTTCGTTAAGTGGAGCATGTCCAACAGCTCTGGGTTTGACATAGCTTTGTATGTTAGGCAGAGATCGCCTCTGAGTAGGCGATATGTGACAGAGTAAAGCTGGAGTTTTTTGAGACAGTCTGCATAGGACATCAGTTTGAGGCCTGTAATCCTCTTTGTGAGGTATTTCTGTGGCCTTTCCAGTTGTTGTAGATGTCTTGTGAGGTACATACAAAAAGGGGAGTTGTACTCTATAAAGGGTCTAATGAGTGATGAGTAGGGGGGAACAATGACCTCTTTTTTCCTGGATGAGAAACCTTTTATGATGAGGTGTGCCACGTAGAAGGATTTCCTGACTACTGTGGCGATGTGATTATCAAAGGAGAGACTACTGTCCACCTGTGTCCCAAGCTCTCTTATCACACTTTCAGTGTTAAATAGACTACCGCCTTTGTGGTAGTTCATGAGTACAGAGTTTTTACCAAAAGCGATGACAATACACTTTTTGGCATTGAGCTTGAGGCCATGGCTTTGACACCAGGCATCTGTCTCAGTGAGGCCCTTTTGTAGGATGTCCACATTGTTAGGAGTTTTGATTATGGCTCCTAGTTTGCAGTCATCTGTAAACTTTGTTAGCCAAAGACCTTCTGTGTTAGCCTGTACTTCAGAGAAGTAGATACAAAACAGGAGAGGACCTAGGACTTAACCCTGTGGTACACCACTTGTCACTGGTCTGAAGTTGGATTTAGAGTCTGCTACTTTCACAGTGTGGGTTCTGTCAGTGCGCCAGTTGGCAATCAATCTTGTGACATAGGGATTTATACCTAGTTTAGTGAGTTTATCTATAATTCCAGAGTGGGGGATGGTGTCAAAAGCCTTGGCGAGATCTAGATAGATAAGTTGTGTGAACCACCTTACCCTCATCTACAGCTTTGGTGACCGCTTCAAAGAAGTCTATCAGGTTTAGGAGACATGATCTGCCTTTTACAAACCCGAACTGGGTAGGGTCCAGAGTTTGGAGATTACCAATGTCATTGTTTATAAGTTCCATGATGATACGTTCCATTGCCTTGCAGACCAGGCTCGTTAGGCTAATGGGGCGGTTGTTCCCGGGTCCGTGGTGGCTCCCCCTTTGTGGATTGGGATAACCATTGCTGTGTGCTATTCAGTGGGCACAAAGCCTGAGGTGAGGCTATGATTGAACATGGTACTTAGGTGGGGTGCCAGTTTGTTCTGTAGTTCATGTAGAACGCAGCCTGGGATGTTGTCATGTCCCATGGATACTGTGTTCTTGGCTTTGGAGAATGTGTTTTTTACCTGTGCAGCTGTGATTATAGGAACTTTGCATTCTTCCGGTATAGAGGTGGGCCCTTTAGGGGATAAGAGAAGGGTAAAGCACTGAACCTATCTGCCAGGATGTTGGCAATATCAGTTGGTTCTATATATTTAGTGCCATTGTGCTGTAACTCAGAGCAGATCTGAGTGTTGCCCTTAAGATTTTTAACATAGCTATAGAATGCTTTGTGTTTGTCTTTAGAATCAGTGGCGATTTTGTTTTCGTAACTAGCTTTGGAGGATTTTATGAGGGATCTCAGCTTCTTACTGAGGCTGACCACAGAGTTCCTCCATTCATGGGATTTTACTCTTTTTTGCTTCTGTTGTAGAGTTTGTTTATGCAGGGGACCACCAGATTGGCTTCCTTTTTTTGGAGGATAGCATCTTGGTTCTGTTAGGGATTGTACAATCCATGCACTTGTGTAAGTGCTTATAAAGTGCAATTGTATAGGATTCAGCAGTCGTACCTCTATTGTCCATCAGCATGGGTGTCGTGAAGTTTGCTACTTCTATCTTAAGAAGCATGAAGTTGGCTTTGGAGAAATTTTTTATGATGGTTTCTCTAATGGGGGGTGGGGAGGGGGGATGTGGATGTCTAGGGTGATTTGCTTGTGGTTGGATATGACCAACGAGGAATTGACCTCTGGTGTGGAACACCGGTTGCCCATGTTGGTAATGACCAGGTCTTGGATATTGCTACCCCGGTGGGGGTGTGGATAAGTTGATCCAAGGTGTTGGAATTTATGAATTCCAGAAAATGTTGAGCACAAGAGTTGGTACATGAGTTATTTTCCCAGTTAATGGTGGGGTAGTTGAACTCGCCCATTATTAGGGTGTTAGGTTTTACCCCAATATTTTCCAGTGTATCAAGAAATGAGGAGCGAGAATCCTGGGGCATGGTACGGGATCTGTAGCAAGCTACAGTTTGGATTGCGGTCTTGCCCAGAGTTAGTTGCACTTGGATAACCTCGGCTGCATTATGCTGAGCAACTAGCCTGGAGTGTGGATATCCTTAATGAATATGGACACACCTCCACCCTTAGTGCTTTGGTCCAGGTTAGGTGGCTGAAAGGTGTGGTATGAATTATAGCCTGGTAATGCAGGGGTGCTCTCTGGAGCCTTGAACCAGGTCTCTGTCACTGCACAGATGTCGATGTTTTCCATTTTTAGGAGTGCCTCGAGTGAGGGCATTTTGAGGTTTAAACTTCTAGCATTAAGTAGCATTACCCTATTCTGCTGGATATCCATCCTAAAATCTTTCCTTATCAAATTCATATGGTCATTTCTTTCCAAATGTGTCTCCTTTGGCATTGCTATTTGCACTGTGTATTTCTTAATATAATTTTATACTCTTTCCTTTTTATATATAACTCTAAGGCAATGCATGTTCCAAGATAATATGTATACTGTAGCCATTATGATAAGAAGTTATTATTTCCACCAGGTCTATGTTATGTCCTCGAAAACTGAATTTGCTGAACTGCATCTACATCGGAAATGCAGTTCAGCAAACTGATAATAGTGAAACCATGGTACAGTGAAGATTGGAAAATTTGCCCTTCCCTCACTGTAGTGTGATCTCAGAGTTGGTATATATAATTAGCAGGAAGTGTGTGGAAGAGAAAATATGCTGAACTGCATTTCCGATGCAGATGCAGGTTGGCGAATTCAGTTTTTGATAAGATAATATAGGCCCGTTCCCACCTACTATACATGACAGTTTTTTTGAATATGTATTCCACTTTTCTATTACATGCACCCAGTAATGTTTGGCAGGCTAATCTTTTAGACAGTTCTTTCTTGTCATCACATTTGAACCTATAACACATTTTCAAGACTTTTTCCTTTAATAAAAGCCCTCAAACAAACAAAAAAAAAACTAAATAAATTTTCAGAACACAACCATAACCTAAAAAAAAAAAATTCTAAGCTTGTTTCCTGCCTTTCCTGTAACTAGTCTAGTCCAGATACAGATTTCCTGTATCCAGGACTGTTTGTAAGCTTCTGAGCCCCCCAAGCCTTTCTGTGTTGTAGGGAAGCCTTCTAGCTTATCAGTGGGAGTGGTAAGCACTAGGTAGCCTATCTACCACAGGAGGAGTGGTTTCTGGCTCAGAAATTGTAGTTTATTGGACGTTTGGGCAGTTTTTTTCCATCTCTTTAAACTTTCTGGTTTAGAAGCCTGCATTTGCACTTGTTTCCTGCCTTTCCTGTAACTAGTCTAGTCCAGATACAGATTTGCTGTATCCAGGACTGTTTGTAAGCTTCTGAGTCCCCCAAGCCTTTCTGTGTTGGAGGGAAGCCTTCTAGCTTGTTAGTGGGAATGGTAAGTACTGGGTAGCCTATCTGCCACAAGAGGAGTGGTTCCTGGCCCAGAAATTGTAGTTTATTGACCGTTTGGACAGTTTTTCCATCTCTTTCAACTTTCTGGTTTAAAACCCTGGATTTGCACTTTTCCCCTCCTTTCCTGTAACTAGTCTAGTCCAGATACAGATTTGCTGTATCCAGGACTGTATGTGAGCTTCTGAGTCCCCTAAGCCATTCTGTGTGGGAGGGAAGCCTTCTAGCTTATCAATGGGAGTGGTAAACACTAGGTAGCCTATCTACCACAAGAGGAGTGGTTTCTGGCCCAGAAATTGTAGTTTATTGGCCGTATGGGCAGTTTTTCCATCTCTTTCAACTTTCTGGTTTAAAAGCCTGCATTTGCACTTGTTTCCTGCCTTTCCTGTAACTAGTCTAGCCCAGAAAAGACTTGCTGTATCTAAGACTGTTTGTAAGCTTCTGAGTGGTGCCAAAGTCTGCTCTTCAATTTTTTTTCCTTAGATCTGCTAGTTCTCTCCTCTCCTGCACTTTTACTAGCTTATTAGTCTAGCACTTTACCAGACTTCTTGTAGCAATTATTATAGCACACAAAAGTGCTACCAGCACTAAACATTCTACAAGGAAACAGCTCCAGTACTTATTATTAATGCCCACCCCTCCAGGCATGTCTAAAGGTCAGTTCCCTGTGCTGTTCTACTATTAACCTGGTGAACTTTGGCATCTTGAGGCAATGTAGCAACTGCCTCATGTACACCGACAAACCTCTACTCTTACCTCCCAACACTCAGACTTGTGAGAGATGCACTTATATATCCAAACTGGAAGCCACGTGCTCTCCAGCCAAGACTGGAATAGCTGGTCAAGAGGATAAGGTCAACACTTGCACCACACCACATGGAACACATAGCCCTCCAGAACACACACCAACACTGCCTTCACATAAAAACACAATCCACACACCCAACTTCATGGAGGCTCTCAATAAAAATCTACCCAAACAGCAGAGACCTCCAAGGCAGAAATACACTCGACCACCACAACACAACACAACACTAATCATGAGACACATAACTCTCCTAAACAGTGTGACACTCAACCAAAGCCCCTAAGGCAAAACAGCATGCCCAACATACTAGTCATAGGTGACTCGATAGTGAGGCACACTGATGTCCAACTCACTAGGTTGAATAAGGAGAATGTAACTGTCAGATGCCTGTCAGGTGCCAGGATCCACCACATAATGCACGCACTCAGGTTCCTGAACAACAGGTACAAATATGACTCTGTCATTGTACATGTCGGTGTGAATGACCTGAGACATACCTCCCTGACTACATGAAAAGAGACATGGAGGAGCTCTCAGATTATGTATCCCAGTGGGTATGACCCTAGCCCTGAGCAGCATCCTACCATCACCCAGAATGATACCACAGTGCAAGCAGAAAATGATTGATTTCAACAATTAGCTAAGTTTCTGGTGTCATTCTAAGGGGATCCAGTATCTGTCTGCCTGGGATGACATGATTGACAGACCTCGATGCTTTGCCAGAGATGGCCTGCATCTGTTACCCCTGGCCTTCCAGATACTGGCCATAGCTCTTACCACCCCTATATTGCCTTTTTTATGTGGTGTCCCAAAGACCACATTACCACCGTAACAGCTACAAACAAATGCAATCTGAGGGTCATTCTGCTCAATGCTAGAAGTCTAAATCTCAAAATGCACTTGCTTGAAGCACTCCTTAAAATGGAGAACATTGACATTTCTGCTGTAACAGAGACCAAGTTCAAGGCAGCAGGAAGCACCCCTGCACTACCAGGATTTAACTCATTCCACACCTTTTGGCCTCAGAACTTAGATCGAAGCTCCAAAGGTGGTAGTGTTTCCAAATTCATAAAGGATGCTCACACCTCCAGAATGGTAGCCCAACATAACACATCAGAGATACTTCAGGTGCAGCTAACACTGGGTAAGACAGCGATTCAGGTTGTAGCCTGCTATAGGTCCCCAATCATGCCCCAAGACTCATACTTCATGTTCCTAAGCACCCTGGAGAATATTAGGGTCCAACCTAACACTCCCATACTGGGTGACTTCAACTACCGCTCAATTTACTGGGAAAACTACTCATGTACCAATACACTTGCCCAACATTTCCTGAAATTCATTAATTCCAATGCCCTGGACCAGCTCGTTCTTACCCCAGTAGAGATAGCAACATCCTTGACCTGGTCATTGCTAACATGGGCAACTGTTGCTCTACACCAATAGTCAACTCCTCCCTAGTTAGATCCAACCACACACTAATCACCTTGGAAATCCACATCCCTCCCATCCCCCACCCCCCCAGAAAGGTAACCACCATAAAAAACTTCTCCCAAGCTAACTTTGGGGTCCTAAAAAAAGGGGTGGCTAACTTCATGGCACCCATGCAAATGGAGAATAGTTGCATGGCCACCGAATTATACACCAATGCACTGTACGAACATGTACACAAATGCATGGATCTCACCATACCCAATAGAACCAAGACACTCTCCTCCAAAAAAATGAAGCCAATCTGGTGGTCCCCTGCCTTAAACAAACTCTACAACAGAAGGAAGAAAGTGATGCGGAATAAGGTGAAGTCCCAAGAATGGAAAAACTCTCTTATCAGCCTCAACGAAAAGTTGAGATCCCTCATCTTATTATTTCCACCAGGTCTATGTTATGTCCTCGAAAACTGAATTCGCTGAACTGCATCTACATCGGAAATGCAGTTCAGCAAACTGATAATAGTGAAACCATGGTACAGTGAAGATTGGAAATTTTTCCCTTCCCTCACTGTAGTGTGATCTCAGAGTTGGTATATATAATTAGCAGGAAGTGTGTGGAAGAGCAAATATGCTGAACTCCATTTCCGATGCAGATGCAGTTCGGCGAATTCAGTTTTTGATAAGATAATATAGGCCCGTTCCCACCTACTATACATGACAGTTTTTTTGAATATGTATTCCACTTTTCTATTACATGCACCCAGTAATGTTTGGCAGGCTAATCTTTTAGACAGTTCTTTCTTGTCATCACATTTGAACCTATGACACATTTTCAAGACTTTTTCCTTTAATAAAAGCCCTCAAACAAACAAAAAAAAAACTAAATAAATTTTCAGAGCACAACCATAACCTAAAAAAAAAAAAATTCTAAGCTTGTTTCCTGCCTTTCCTGTAACTAGTCTAATCCAGATACAGATTTCCTGTATCCAGGACTGTTTGTAAGCTTCTGAGCCCCCCAAGCCTTTCTGTGTTGTAGGGAAGCCTTCCAGCTTATCAGTGGGAGTGGTAAGCACTAGGTAGCCTATCTACCACAGGAGGAGTGGTTTCCGGCTCAGAAATTGTAGTTTATTGGCTGTTTGGGCAGTTTTTTTCCATCTCTTTAAACTTTCTGGTTTAGAAGCCTGCATTTGCACTTGTTTCCTGCCTTTCCTGTAACTAGTCTAGTCCAGATACAGATTTGCTGTATCCAGGACTGTTTGTAAGCTTTTGAGTCCCCCAAGCCTTTCTGTGATGGAGGGAAGCCTTCTAGCTTGTCAGTGGGAATGGTAAGTACTGGGTAGCCTATCTGCCACAAGAGGAGTGGTTCCTGGCCCAGAAATTGTAGTTTATTGACCGTTTGGACAGTTTTTCCATCTCTTTCAACTTTCTGGTTTAAAACCCTGGATTTGCACTTTTCCCCTCCTTTCCTGTAACTAGTCTAGTCCAGATACAGATTTGCTGTATCCAGGACTGTATGTGAGCTTCCGAGTCCCCCAAGCCATTCTGTGTGGGAGGGAAGCCTTCTAGCTTATCAATGGGAGTGGTAAGCACTAGGTAGCCTATCTACCACAAGAGGAGTGGTTTCTGGCCCAGAAATTGTAGTTTATTGGCCGTTTGGGCAGTTTTTCCATCTCTTTCAACTTTCTGGTTTAAAAGCCTGCATTTGCACTTGTTTCCTGCCTTTCCTGTAACTAGTCTAGTCCAGATAAAGACTTGCTGCATCTAAGACTGTTTGTAAGCTTCTGAGTGGTGCCAAAGTCTGCTCTTCAATTTTTTTTCCGTAGATATGCTAGTTCTCTCCTCTCCTGCACTTTTACTAGCTTATTAGTCTAGCACTTTACCAGACTTCTTGTAGCAATTATTGTAGCACACAAAAGTGCTGCAAGCACTAAACGTTCTACAAGGAAACAGCTCCAGTACTTATTATTAATGCCCACCCCTCCAGGCATGTCTAAAGGTCAGTTCCCTGTGCTGTACTACTATTAACCTGGTGAACTTTGGCATCTTGAGGCAATGTAGCAACTGCCTCATGTACACCGACAAACCTCTACTCTTACCTCCCAACACTCAGACTTGTGAGAGATGCACTTATATATCCAAATTGGAAGCCACGCGCTCTCCAGCCAAGACTGGAATAGCTGGTCAAGAGGATAAGGTCAACACTTCCACCACACCACATGGAACACATAACCCTCCAGAACACACACCAACACTGCCTTCACATAAAAACACAATCCACACACCCAACTTCATGGAGGCTCTCAATAAAAATCTACCCAAACAGCAGAGACCTCCAAGGCAGAAAAATACTCGACCACCACAACACAACACTAATCACAAGACACATAACTCTCCTAAACAGTGTGACACTCAACCAAAGCCCCTAAGGCAAAACAGCATGCCCAACACACTAGTCATAGGTGACTCGATAGTGAGGCACACTGATGTCCAACTCACTCGGTTGAATAAGGAGAATGTAACTGTCAGATGCCTGTCAGGTGACAGGATCCACCACATAACGCACGCACTCAGGTTCCTGAACAACAGGTACAAATATGACTCTGTCATTGTACATGTCAGTGTGAATGACCTGAGACATACCTCCCTGACTACATGAAAAGAGACATGGAGGAGCTCTCAGATTATGTATCCCAGTGGGTATGACCCTAGCCCTGAGCAGCATCCTACCATCACCCAGAATGACACCACAGTGCAAGCAGAAAATGATTGATTTCAACAATTGGCTAAGTTTCTGGTGTCATTCTAAGGGGATCCAGTATCTGCCTGCCTGGGATGACATGATTGACAGACCTCGATGCTTTGCCAGAGATGGCCTGCATCTGTTACCCCTGGCCTTCCAGATACTGGCCAAAGCTCTTACCACCCCTATAGTGCCTTTTTTTATGTGGTGTCCCAAAGACCAAATTACCACCGTAGCAGCTACAAACAAATGCAATCTGAGGGTCATTCTGCTCAATGCTAGAAGTATAAATCTCAAAATGCACTTGCTTGAAGCACTCCTTAAAATGGAGAACATTGATATTTCTGCTGTAAAAGAGACCAAGTTCAAGGCTGCAGAAAGCACCCCTGCACTACCAGGCTTTAACTCATTCCACACCTTTCGGCCTCAGAACTTAGATCGAAGCTATAGGGGACTTGCAGACATTGGACCCGACCCAGTTTGGCTTCGTCAAGGGAAGATCATGCCTTTTGAACTTGGTCGACTTCTTTGAAACAGTCACCAAGGCCATTGATGAGGGAAAGGCAGTCCATACAGCCTACCTTGACCTTGCAAAGGCTTTCGACACAATACCCCACTCCGGTATTGTAGAAAAACTTACCAGCTTAAATGTAAACCCATATGTCACAAGATGGGTTGCAAACTGGCTTAAGGACAAAACCCACAGGGTTAGAGTTGCTGGCGCTATGTCAGACTCCAAGCCAGTCACAAGTGGTGTCCCACAGGGCTCGGTCCTTGGCCCCCTATTGTTCGGCATCTACTTCTCAGAAGTACAGGCCAACATGGGAGGACTTTGGCTGACAAAGTTTGCAGACGACTGCAAACTGGGCGCCATAGTGGAAAGTGCATCGGACATGGATATCCTTCAGAAGGGACTCACGGAAACAGATAGTTGGTGCCAGAGCCATGGCCTGAAGTTAAACGCCAAAAAATGTATAGTCATACCCTTCGGGAAAAACAAGGTAACCCCAAGCTACCATATAGGTGGCAATCCACTAAGCACAGAAGAGGTTATCAGGGACCTGGGGACCCAGGTTGACAGTGGCCTTTCTTTTGACACTCAGCGTTGCTAAAGTGGTTAGAAAGACCTTCTCGTTGCCCACCTGATCATGAAGGGATTCACATCCAGATCTAGTGAGGTCATTGTTCCCCTGTACTCTAAACTTATCAGACCAATGATCAAGTACAATGCCCCATTCGGGATGTATCTCACCCGACATCTGCAGCAATTGGAGAGACCCCAAAAGTTCCTCACCAAAAGGATAAAGGGACTCCAAAATCTGTCATATGCTGCCAGATTGAAGAAACTCCAGCTCTATTCAGTTGCATACCGTCTGCTCAGAGGTGACATGTGCCTGACATACAAGGCCATATCCAACCCGGAATTAATGGACATGCTCCACCTCAAAAAATCCAAATCCACCAAAACCACTAGAGCAAGCGACTTAAACCTTAGCACAGATATAAATAGAACGTGCTGGAGGGATAGATTTATCACTCAGAGACTCCCTATGCTGTGGAATAAAACCCCAGTCCATGTGAGGCAGAGCACCTCGCTGGCTCTGTTCAAGAGAAATCTTGACCTGTGGATGGGAGATCGTAGGTTTACCCCGGGAATCATCTCTGTGTCACTGCTGGACAGAGGCACAACAAACTAATGGGCACAGTATTTTTTCATATAAGGGGTGGTGTAAGCCACAAAAATTTGGGCTAGGCTTATAAATGCCTTAGGGCAGATATTCTAGTATAAACCTATGAACCTATGAACCTATAAAGGTGGTGGTGTTTCCAAATTCATAAAGGATGCTCACACCTCCAGAATGGTAGCCCAACATAACGCATCAGAGATACTTCAGGTGCAGCTAACACTGGGTAAGACAGCGATTCAGGTTGTAGCCTGCTATAGGTCCCCAATCATGCCCCAAGACTCATACTTCATGTTCCTAAGCACCCTGGAGAATATTAGGGTCCAACCTAACACTCCCATACTGGGCGACTTCAACTACCGCTCAGTTTACTGGGAAAACTACTCATGTACCAATACACTTGCCCAACATTTCCTGAAATTCATTAATTCCAATGCCCTGGACCAGCTCGTTCTTACCCCAGTAGAGATAGCAACATCCTTGACCTGGTCATTGCTAACATGGGCAACTGTTGCTCTACACCAATAGTCAACTCCTCCCTAGTTAGATCCAACCACAAACTAATCACCTTGGAAATCCACATCCCTCCCATCCCCTCCACCCCCTCCACAAAGGTAACCACCATGAAAAACTTCTCCAAAGCTAACTTTGGGCTCCTAAAAACAGAGGTGGCTAACTTCACGGCACCCATGCAAATGGAGAATAGTTGCATGGCCACCGAATTATACACTAATGCACTGTACGAACATGTACACAAATGCATGGATCTCACCATACCCAATAGAACCAAGACACTCTCCTCCAAAAATATGAAGCCAATCTGGTGGTCCCCTGCCTTAAACAAACTCTACAACAGAAGGAAGAAACTGATGCGGAATAAGGTGAAGTCCCAAGAATGGAAAAACTCTCTTATCAGCCTCAACGAAAAGTTGAGATCCCTCATCAAATCCTCTAAAGCTAGGTATGAAAACAGAATTGCAGCAGATAGTAAAGACAACCACAAGGCCTTCTGTAGTTATGTAAAGAATCTCCACAGCAATACCCATATCTGTTCTGAGCTACTGCACAATGGTACCTCCTATACCGAGCCAACAGATATTGCCGATATACTGGCAGACAGATTCAGTGCCAACTTTACCCCTCCCCCCAAGGACCAATCACAATACCAGTAGATTGCCAGGCACCCAGTATTGCTGCTACACAGGTTAAAACATCACTGTCCAAGGCCACGAATACAGCTTCTATGGGACCTGACAATATCCCTGGCTGTGTTCTACATGAACTACAGAGTGAACTGGCACCTCACCTGTGTGCCCTGTTCAGTCACAGCCTCACCTCAGGCTTTGTCCCTACCGAATGGCACACTGCTACAGTCATCCCTCTCCAGAAAGGAGGAGTGACTACAGACCCTGGGAACTATCGCCCATTAGCCTGACAAGTCTGATATGCAAAGCTATGGAGCACATCATCATGGACCTAATAAACAAGGATATAGGTAATCCCCAAACTCTAGATCCCACACAATTTGGTTTCGTGAAGGGTAGATCATGCCTGTTCAACTTGGTTTGACTTCTCTGACTTAGTCACCAGAGCTGTGGTTGAAGGCAAAGTGGTTCATACAGCCTACCTTGATCTGGCTAAGGCCTTTGATACCATTCCCCACTCAGGAATCATAGAAAAACTCAATAAGCTAGGCATCAACCCCTGTATCACTAGGTGGGTTGCAAACTGGCTCACAGTTAGAACCCACCGTGTGAAAGTAGCTGACTCTAAGTCAGACTGCCAACTAGTCAAAAGTGGAGTCCCACAGGGTTTGGTCCTGGGTCCTCTCCTGTTTGGTATCTACTTCTCTGAAGTCCATGTCAACATGAAGGGACTCAGGCTGACAAAGTTCACAGACAATTGCAAGTTGGGAACTATTAGTAACTCTCCAAATGATGTCGACACCCTACAGAATGGCCCTACTGAGACCAATGACTGGTGTCAGAACCATGGCCTTAAGCTCAATGACAAAAAATGTGTCGTCATCCTCTTTGGGAAAACCTGGTTCCCATGAATTACCACATCGATAGTAGTCCACTGAGCACAGAAGGCATTATAAGAGGTCTGGGAACACAGGTTGACAGCAAGCTCTCTTTTGATCACCACGTTGCCACTCTGGTCAGAAAGCCCTTCTATGTGGCACATCTCATTACTAAGGGTTTTGCATCTAGGAAGAAAGAGGTCATTGTCTCCCTCTACTCTTCTCTCATTAGGCCAGTCATCGAGTACAATGCCCCATTTGGCATGTACCTCACTAGATACCTGCAACAACTGCAGAGGGCACAAAAGTACCTCACAAAGAGGATCCTAGCCTTAAACACTTGTCCTATATGGACAGACTCAAAAAACTCCAACTATTCTCTGTCTCATATCGCGTACTTAGAGACAATCTCTGCTTGACTTACAAAGCCATGTCTGACTGAGCTCTGTTTGAAATGTTACATCTAAAGAAATTCCAATCCCTCCACACCACATGCTCCAGAGACCTCAACCACATTACTACAATCAACAGAATGTACTAAAGGGACAGGTTTATAACCCAGGGACTGCCCATGCTATGGAATAGACTTCCCATACATGTCAAGCAGAGCACCTCGCTGACCCTCTTCAAGAGAAATCTTGATGAGTGGATGGGAAATAGAAAATTCACTCAGGGATAGCTCCAGTGGCTCTACTCGACAGAGGCACTGGGAACTAAGGTCAGGTGGCACGATGTCAGGGTAATCCTATGGCTAGGCTTGTAACGGCCAAGGGCCATTAGCCTAGTACACACTTATGAATCTATGAACTTAGAATGAAACACACAAAAAAATGAGTATATCTTCAAAAAATGAAGTTTAACCCTCCAGATATAAACAATTACCCAAAATCAGCAGCTGCACCCCCAGGCCTTACCAAACCTAAAATTAAGGTTGCTCATGCTAAATGGCATGTTGGAGCCAGTGCTACCACTTACACTGATTGGTGTCTGTTTTTTATCATTCTCCTCCTCCCAGATGTAAAAAATGGCTTGTGAGATCAAGTATGTTTTCACCTCTTGTGGGATGGTGACTAGTTGTTCCATGGCATTTGAGTTTATGAACTCCAGGAACCTTGGGGCCCTAGAGTGTTTGCTTGAGTAGTGATCCCAGTCTATATTAGAGTGTCAGTCTAGTATAGTGGTGTTTGGAGATACATTTATCCCTCCTTATCCCTCAGTGTTTAGCGGAATGTGAGTGAGTTTGAGGAGTGTTTGAGAACATGCCTGCAAAATTGCAGAGCAGTCATCCTTTTAGAAAACAGTAACCTTTAGCACTAAGAAAAAGTACAGTAAATTATACACTGTGCAACTAAATGTGTTAAAGTATTAAGGCTGCTAGGGAAGCTGCTATCTCTTATTCACTTCCAATAATTTCTAACTTTATTTTTCACTGAACTGCTTGCCCTTGTACCTTTGAATCCTGTATTTCCCTCAGCAAAGAATGCTCAGAACAGTCAAGGTTAATTGCTTGCACATGCAGATAGCCTGTGTCAATGGAAACTTAGTCAGCAATGACAGAAAGAAAACTAAAAAGGTAAGTCTGCAGATGCATGAAGGAATATGTGTCCATTTCACTCAGCACAGAACAGAAAGTGCAACTGCTTTCAACTGTAGACATATTGGGTCTATATTATGTCCTCAAAGAGGTATTCCATTGAACGCCTCTTCATCGACCCTTAAAATGCGAACTCTCAGAACAGCGAACAGCCACATCAATGAATTCTTCCCTGGGAAAGAAATGGCTTGGCCATCCTTGTTAGTTTCCCCACTGTAGTGCAATCTTGGAGTTGGAATATTTAGTTAGGGGGTGTGGTCGCGAACCCCCCCACACTTTGTAATGTTTGTAGTGATGTGTTTTTTTTGTTAGAACAAGTGATTTCGCATTTTAAGGGTCTATGAAGAGGCGTTCGATTTAATGCCTCTTCGAGGATATAATATAGACCCGACTTATAGATTCCTACTCTACATTTGCTAATGGAGAAATACAAGCTAATATTACTGGATTTACAAGAAACGTAGAATTACTCATGGCTTTCATTTGTCTTATTTTTCAAGCCTACTTGCTTAAAAACACTTGTTTATAGATTAAGCCAAGGACACTAACCCAGATATTTAACTTTACAAAACTATGAAAAAACAACTCAACCCTATGTATAATATAATCCGTGTACTTTTACATCCCACCCCACCGCAGCAGCCCAAGATCCCAACATACTAAGTTCAGCATTCTTCTGTTCAGCCTTTCTTCTATTACATTGTAAACCCTATTAAAAATACTTGTTTACTTTAATATTTTTATTTCATACAACAATCACTAAAAAGACTCCCCCACCCCCACATTTAACATACCCATGATTACATACTGCACAAAGCTGATTTACTATATGACAAAAGTGGGGTATATAGTTTACAGTCCACCCACAAGTTTTACAAAGTGAGCAAAAGTCCAATCTTTCTCATCCACTTTTTCTTGCAAAGCCACATTTCAGAAATGTGACTTATGATTTATAATCTCATGTTTATTCACTAATTTCAGTGTTGCTAGTCTTCTTCCTGTTAGTCCATCTCCTTGTTCAAGTCTTAAGTACTCCAGATTCTTCTAGTCACCTTCTTTGCTTTTTTTCCATCTCTCAAGCATTTTCCTTTGGAGTATTGGAAAATATTTCACTTACAAATTCTCTCTGTGAGCTTTATTGTCATAAGAATTAGAAGTAGAGTCCCCTTCTGTTTGATGGCTCGCTTTTTTCTTGGATACACTTTTGTATTTCCTCATTAGCCTGTTCTGCACCAAAAATGCCTTTGATCTTCCAGAAAAAAAATGCTCTGAAGACAGATGGATACAGCAGCTTGAATCTCACACCTGTTTCTCAACATTCCCTGATTACTGGGATACGTTTGCTTCTCTTATACATGGTGTACAGTCTCCAGTGTTTAATACTTTTCCTTTATGCCACAGTTTTGTCTGGATCAACTCTTTCTACTGGTATGATTCCAATTGAACTTAACTAATTTGACTGCTTTCTCCTGGCCAGGTTTGAAGCATATTCTATGTGTGCCCTTTCAATTAACAAATCCTACTCTAGAATACCAGTCCAGTTGCTTATTTGTGCTTTCATAATATTAATACAGTCTTTTCCTTCAAGTTTCTATGGTGCAGCAGAAAATCTTAAGTTTTTCTCTTCTAACTGTACCAATTTTTTGAAACAGCTTTTCTTGAGAAATCTCATACCCAGTCAGTCTTTTCTTCATTTTCTTCATTTCAACCTCTGGTTTTTGCAGTTTTATCAGTTCATCTGACTAGCTAGTTAAAGCTTCTTCTATTTTTTCCAGCCATTTGTTATTTGAGTTGCTATGCTCCTTCAGTGTTTCATTTATTTTAATGACCTCAGGAAGATTTGATTTACTTTTTCCTTGAAATTACTGGAAACCATCTCTTTTACCAATGCTGAAGCTTGAACTGTTTTTTTTATGAACAGCTGCATGATTCTTTCCAGCCAGTGTTTTCTCTTCACCTTTTTAAGTTGGTTTTCTTTCAGCTTATTTAAATTTCTTCTTTGCTAGAATCCAGACAGTGTGCTTACTAGCCAGTAACTGAATTTTACTCAAGCTGGCAGAATTACTAGATCTTACTTCTCAGTTTCTTTTTTCATACTGTAAGAGCTGAAATTATGCTGTTACTCAGTGGCAGCCATCTTGGAAGTCATTGATGGAGTATTTGTGAGGCAGATGCCTGCGATATCCCCATTGAGTCTCTAGTAAGTCAATGAAAGGTCCCTCTAACTAATACGTCTAAAGCCACACATACTTTAGTACCTACTGGGATAGATATTACATGACTCCCATGGGGCTGTAGATGAGGCCAACATATGCCCATAAAGGCCTACACTGTGTCCCTGTCCATGCTGTACCACTGCACTTTGTCAGTGTCTTAGAGGGCAAGAGAAGGTAAGCGTGGCTGGATGATTATGCAACTCCAGGCAACACTGGGCAAAGTGGTTGCAGTGAAAGCCTCTTGTAGATACACATTTATAATGGCTGTGGCAGACCCAAGTATATTTGCACAATGACATTTCTCAGCACAGCCATATGGCAGAGTTCAAATCAAACGCAAGCACAGTATCACTGTGCTGCACTTAAACTTTTCTGAATCACTATGCCATGTTTTTGTCTATTAAACATGCTTCATTATGCAATCATTATCATATAGCACGACTTGAGATTATTTGGCCTGGCCTTTTCATCTAGTTGTACTTTCTGAATCACACTCTTCCAGCATGTAGCTGCTCATCACACAAATTCACTGACCATGATAAGGCAAAGTTCTCTGAATCTGGCACTATGTACGTGTGTGTGTGTGTGTGTGTGTGTGTGTGTGTGTGTGTGTGTGTGTGTGTGTGTGTGTGTGTGTGTGTGTGTGTGTGTGTGTGTGTGCGTGTGTGCATGCATGCATGTGTATATGTGTGTGCATGTGCAGGTGTGTACATGTGTGTGCGCATGTGTGCATGTGTTTACCCATTCTAAGAGTCAGTAAATAAATACTGAAGAATAAAAAAGACATAGGTCTAGGATTTATAACAACAGGGGACCTTTTTTCTATTTTTATAGGTGCATTTTGAAGTCTAACAGGGAAAAAAATCATTAAACAGTTGCCTGACATGAAAGAAAATAAAAAAGTGACTTCTAAGTTGCTTTGTTTCTCATGTCTCCATGATGTATGGGGGCTTTATCCCAGTATTTCCTTTTTAATATAAGTATGCTGAAGGAATGAGGGACAGTATGAACACAAATTCAATCAACCAGGATCAGTTTATAACACTACAGTCAATAGTGCATTTTTTTCAAAAATAACAGTACCCACTACCCTCAATACCACCACAACCCCAAATGGTGCTGAATCCCCACTAATACATGCATTGTACCTGTATTACTGTATTTCAGGTGAAAGAAAAAACACTCTTTGTTTCTGGTAATCCTGGAGTTAAAGGGTTGTTTTGTTTTGGTCTCAACCAAACAGTCATCCCCTCAGTTTTGCAGCACTACTATTGTGACTCCATTCTTGTGGACATGAATTTGCTGTAATGTTTAATACCCACTCTGAGATTTTAGCACCTCAGGCTGATTATCAGCTATTTTGGCCAAATATAAGCCAATCAGTTCAAGTTCAGTCCTACAAACAGATCCCATTTTTATTACTAAGATTGTATTAGCTCTAAGATATGATGATAATTGGTCCTTAACCATTTAGCATTATATTTTAAGCTTTTGTTGTGTTTCAGAAATCTTGTAGGTATTAAAAGTGTCTTCCTGCAGTTTCCTATCTACTTTACAGTTCTTTAGAAGTTCATTCCCAGCCGGCAGCACTGAAAGATGCTACTTTCTTTTCATCAAATATAATGTCATCAGAAAGAATAACTATGAACAATTAAGCACATTCCCACCATGAATGAGTGATATCCAGTGGTAAAAATACATCTACACTGCAGTTAGCATTGTTACCTCACAGTGCTTGGTTCACCAATGTGGCTCTCAGCCGGGGTGTCTTCTGAACAGCGTCTGTACATTCTTCTTGTGTCTGCATGAGTTTTATTGGGTGCTCCAGTTCCACCCACAGACCAAAGGCATGCAGTAAGTGAAATGGTATTCTTCCAAACTGACTGTAACTTTGCATTGTGTGTGTGTGTGTGTGTGGGTGTGTGTGTGTGTGTGTGTGTGTGTGTGTGTGTGTGTGTGTGTGTGTGTGTGTGTGTGTGTGTGTGTGTGTGTGTGTGTGTGTGTGTGTGTGTGTGTGTGTGTACGAATGCACTTGTGCAATGTCAACCAACAAGTACACTGAAGGGTTAATCAGTATGTGAACTTACCAACCTGAAGCATGTAGAGTGGAAGTTGTAACACTATTGCTTGCTGTCACCAGGACGTTGGTGCTCAGTAAATAAAATAAATGCCACTTGAGGTTGATTATCATCATTATCAGTCCCCTTTTCCCATTTTCTACATGGGGTTGGGGGTGTTGACCAATTGTCACCATCTCTGTCTCTATTCTGTGCCACTCTCCTACCTTCTTCAACATTCATGTCTGCCTGTCACAGGTCTTTTCTCAAACAATCCATCCACCTCTTTGCTGGATGCCATGTTTCCTCTTGTCTTCTTCCTGAATGTCACAACTCTTCTTCACCAGTTATCTTCTGCTTTTCTGCACACATGCACAGACCACCATAATCTGTTTTATTTCTTTTGAACTTCTCTGCAATTGGAGCTACTTTGGCTTCTGCTCTTATGTCCTCATTTCTTCATCTGTCCCACAGTGTGCAGCCTACCACCTACTTTAGGCACTTCATCTCCATTACTTCTAGCTTTCTCAACTGCTCTGTCTTTACTTTCTATGTTTCTATACCATACCACACAGTAGTACTGGTTACACCACTGTATTGTACACCAAACATTTCAGCTTTTTTGGCATTTTTCTGTCGTATACTATACCTGTCACTCTGTGCCAGTCGGCTGCAGCACCTTTGATTCTAGCTTTGACCTCCTCATTCAAACATCTTTTCTCCTCAACCTCCCCTCCCAGATACTTGAACCTGTTAACCTGTTCCACTGTTTTCCCTTCTGTCTCATCTCTCATCTTCTTCTGATTTCCCCCAT
The DNA here is from genome assembly GCF_019279795.1 of Protopterus annectens. NCBI lineage: Eukaryota > Metazoa > Chordata > Ceratodontiformes > Protopteridae > Protopterus > Protopterus annectens. The sequence continues at coordinate 416,978,432 of NC_056739.1, forward strand.
AAGCTGCCATTACAACTGTCTTATCTGTACTCAGTTTCATCCCATGTGCCTTCAGTTTTGCATTCCATTCTCCTATCTGTTGCTGAAGTTCTTGCTCATAGTCTACCTGTTATACCACATCGTCTGTATACAGCAACTTTGTTGATCGGTCCTCTCCAACCTGTCCATCACCATTATGAACAGCAGTGGGCCCAGAGCTGAACTCTGATGCACACTCACACCCACTAAGAACCAATCAGTAAGACCAAACACTGTTCGTATTTGAGTCATTGGGTCCTTGTACACAGCTTGAACTAATTCTACCAGTGTTTCTGGGACTTCATCTCAAGACTGACTAGATCAGCTTTCTTGGGGCCTTGTCATATGCTTTCTCCAAGTCTAGGAATGGCCAGTTGGACTCTTTCCTCATCTCTAGCTTCTTCTCTACTACCTGTTGCATTGCAAGCATCAGGTCACCTGTGTTGCATCCTGATCTGAATCTGAATTACTTATCTCTCATCTTTCAGCTACTCTGCATATTCCTTTATCAGTTACCCTCTCCAGAACTTTCATGCAATGTGACAGGAGTTTGATCCCTCACATTTGTGAATGTCCCCTTTGTACACTGGCACTAGTATGCTTATTCTCCAGTCATCTGGGATATGCCTTTCTCTCCACACTGCTATGAGTACCCTTAGGAGCCATTTCTCCTCTATCACATCCAACATCTTTATCATATCTGCTATTAGCTCATCTGAGCCTGCTGCTTTCCCTGACTTCATTTTCCTTAACACTATTCTTACTTCTTCTATGGTGGGTTGCTTCTCTTCTCAAATCATAGGCTGTGCCTGGGGCATATAGCTTCTGTGGGGGTTTCTTCATTCAGAAGCTGCTGGACTGCAAGCAGGTTGTTGCTGGCATCCCTTAGGAGGGGTGTCTATTTTCTTTATCTTTCTGTCTTTGGCTTGCAACCTGATATAGCTTATTTGTGCCATCTACTAAGTCACTTTCCAGAAGGTGGTAGAGTGTCTTTGATGCAACTTGTGGTTGAATAATATTATCTAATCCCAAACTCTTGCGTATTTTACCTGGTAGAATTTCTGGTTTGGACAGACTTTGTAAAAGTGAATTTTATTGCATGCACAGTTTCACTGTTAGCATATCTTGCATGCCAACTGCCAAAGTGTTTACCTACCTGTACTGTTCATCATCCGCTGTTGCAATTTCTAAAGTCAACACTCTCTGTCTCCCTGTTGATGGTTTCTTATGAAGTCGGCAGTTTATAAATCTGCTTTGTCCTATTGCTGTAGCATTCTCCATTTCATTTAATATAACAACAAATGCATCAACTGACAAATCATGCAAAGCAATTCTGCAGTTTTAGTAGTCATACATACGTTTCACCTTATTTTCATTTCTTAATTTGCTAAATTTTCATGATCTTATTTATTTTATTTCTGATAATATTTATTGCTTTCTTTCTTTGTTAATATTAGTAGTTCTATGTTGTTAAATAAAAGCATTTTCAGTATCTGAAGAATCCAGTATGTATCCTGTAAAATGGATAGATGGTTAAGTAGTTAAACATTAATGCACTGTTCAGTTTGGAGTAAAAAATATGTAAAAGAATCATATGTCTCTAGTAGGTTTGGCTGGATAACTTGGCAGTGTAAAGTTCTACACTGCTGTAAAAGTAAATGGGAAAAAAAGGGCTGACATTTGAAGCTACAAAAAGTGCTGGCCTTAAACACAACCTTGTAATAAGAGCACTGTAGTCAAAGTCTAGTAAATCCAGTGCAAAGAATTAGTACTATAAAGTGCTAATGAGCTTCATCCTGTAGTAGTACAATGCTTGATTCCTTCAGATGTCTACTCTATGACTTTGATAAGTCATTTAACCAGACAGTGCTCCTGAGTTGTCTGTGACCTGTGGCTTGTGCCTAGTAGGTTTACATGGTTAAAAATGAATAATGTACAAAGGTAATACGTTAGGCACATGCAAAATGTAATGCAACAGTAACAAACTGCTTTTCCATCTGTCTGCATTTGCTTCATGTGTCTTCTTTAAGGATCATGGATATTTCTCTATGTGTACTAGATGACGTACTGTACACTGTCCTAGATAAGTCCACAAAACAAAATATGTACATCCATGTGACATAGAAAAGCATAACTACTTCTAGCTAAATTTTGACCTTTTCTAAACAATAACTTAGGTACAACCGAAGCAGGAATAATCATTTTTCTATATGTTATTTTCAAAACTGCTTTTATAATGTATTTGGATTGCTAAAACATCAAATTTTAAAACACATTATCCATTGCACTACATATTTGTATTTTAGGAATATACTGTAACTTTGTGCCTAAGTCAGTGGCTGAAAAATGATTCTTGGGCAGCCAGTACACTGATACACAAATTAATACATGTAATTGCAAACATCAAATATTAATTTAATCCTGATACTACACCTGTCTGTCCTGTTTGAACTTATTTTATGTGTAGTAGCCAGTAATATTTTATTTATTTTATTTTATTTATTTTACATTTGTTGACCGGGCTAGTCTGGCTGGATACACATTTTTTTCAGCAGGAGGGAGAAGGAGAAAAAACTACTACCAACTACCACATAAAAAAAATAAAAAATCATTGAATAGCATAAAATTTAAAGTCATAAAAGTACACAGAGCGACAGAAAATAACACAAGATAATAACAAACAGAACAAACTATATTTCATGCAGTATATTACATGTTTACTATTTTGCTTAACATATACTAATGAGGATGAGACAGGAGAAAAGGAAGAGGAGTGAGGGGAAGAAGAGAAGAAAAGAGGAGGGGAAAAAGAGTTAAAATGATTTAAGATTGCAATAGTTATATTGATTTTTTGATTTTTGATTGATTTGTTGAGCGTTGAATTGTAAGGGATCGAGTCAGAGGTAGAGAGATTCCAAGTAAGAGATTCCAAGTTAGAAGTTAAGCAAAGTGTGAAATACCTTTGTGCTTTTTTGTTTGTTTTTTGAGTTTGTCAGAGTGAGTTCAGAGTGCTGTAAGGAGTTAGAGATGTTGAGAGGGTTGTAGGTGTGGTGAGTTATGTTGTAGTTGTTGTGAAAGGTACAGTATGTTTGAATATTTATTGGGTTAGGTTATTGAGGCTTCCCTGAATCCATATTGAGTCAGTTTCATTAGGCGTCATTATAGTGAAATGTTGTTTCCTTGAGTTTACTTCCTATAATTTCATAGTTAGTTGGTTGCCATATGGTCCACAAGATCACTGAGGAGTCTAGCCCAATTTCAAATGGCCAGTGAGCACCATCTAGTTAAGTAACTTGCTCAGAGTCATACAGTAGATAAGTGGAGATGAAGAGTATTGGATCCTGATCTATAAGAAGGAGTTTGTTAGCAGCCCATAGGCTTAATCTTCTGTAATAACTGCTAGAGTCACCATAACATAGCACATGTTGGAGTTTTGATGGGAGGCTGTGTTGCCTGGTTTCCAAGTATGGAGTTTCACTCTATACCCTCCCTTTTACTCAACTAGTCAAGATCCATGGTAACACAGCTTCTAGAAAATGGATCAGCTTTACAAAATTGTCAAATCTTGACTGACTGAATGGGAATAATTTGAAAAAATAGACTGATCCCTTCAGTCCTCTGTTAGTTGTCTGTTCTGTAACTTTATAACTATATTTCAGTATGATCACAGAATTAGCATTTTTTTTGTCATTTGTATCCCCCTTTAAAGTGCTTAGACTTGCGTTTTACTTTCTTCTGAAAGGCTAAGCTCAAGTTACAAGTTAATTATTTGTAGAGATACCTCTTAGTGCAGTACTGTACCCATTTTATGGGTCATCTTTTTTTTTTTTTGCAAAGAAATCTACATGAATAGCTAGGGCAGGGTGAAAGGGATGTTTGCACTGGGTGCATGCTGTTTAGGAGGATTCATCAGCACTGTAGCAGTGGTATTCTTTTAAAAGCAGAAATAGAAATAATTTGAGCATTTAACTAAAAGGCTGTAACAAGGTACTTTTGTAGGTCTTTGTTACAGTTTATCAAAAAGTCTGTGTATAATTGAAGCAGGCAGCTATAACATACACAGAATAGTTATAAAGTGCAGTAGAGAGTCAATTATCCAAACACTGATTATCTGAAATGTCAATTATCCGAACGCAGCTTTCCAAAGTTTTTGGGTATGAAAAATCATAAATTCTGAATATGTAAGCATTATACATATTCGCCTGTGCATGTTTTTTGAGCTTGTAGCCTGTTCTTGTGTGAAAAATATTCTTTATTGTCCACTGGAATCACTGAGTGGTTGAAAAGTGTATTCCCTCCCTGCAGATAAAACAAGATTTTAGAAGTTTTTTTATCCGGTTCAATATTCATTTGATTATCCGAACTACCCTAGATCCCAATTAGTTTGGATAATCGACTCTTTGCTAAGCTGACTGCATAAAGGCTGATTTGAAGGTACTTCTGCAAATATGCATGAGCATGTTTTTTTTTCCCTTTTTTTTTGCTCCTGAAACCCCAAGTCTTGATAGAGTGACACCAAAAGGTAGCACGGGTGCCAGACAACCTTGCTACTGCTGTGAAGAAGCCATTTATTAATATATAAAGCCTCACTTTTACTTACCATCTCTCCCCACTTTTTATTTTCTCATAATTCCCCCTTACGCTACCTCCTTTTCTCAAAAGTGTAAGATTAAGTTACACTATTATAATGTTGAATAAACTGAATACCACTGTCAAAGATCTTTATATTAATAGTTATCCTAGAATTCTATGTATTAGAGCACTTCTCTAAGTTGTTTCTATTCTTTTTGTAACACTTTTATTTGATGGCATAACGGTTGAATTGTTAATGTACTTACCTCACAGACAAGAGGTGCATTGTTTGATTCGCACTAAGGGGAAATTGGCTTGGCTTAAAATAGTCTAAAAGGATACTTAGCCTAGTATTTAACTATGAATTATCACTTGTGACACAGGCAGATTTACATTTATGCAAAAGTAATCAAACTATATTAACAAGTTCACATTTACAAACATTATACATCACGTATTTTATTATATGTGCTATAATCTAGGCAACATTACATAAATTGTTCAATTCCTGCCTTCGCTTAAACACCATTCCTCTACCAAAACATTTTTCTGCATGTATTGTTCTCACAATTTCTATTTTCCTATGTAATTTACTCCTACCCTTTTCAAAAGATCCCATCTCCTGTTCTTTTATATCTGTTACACTATTCACAACTTCAGTTATAGTTGGTTTACATTTTGAGTTCCGTTTTCTAGTAACTGCTTTTTTGGCAGCCACCAGAATGAAACTTAATAAGGTATTACTGTTTTGTTTATATTCTTAATGAAGTGCTGCATTAGAACTTTATACATTAGGTCATTACTGCATGTTATCTCTATTTTTATTGTAGTGCTTTTCTTAGAGCTCTATGTATTAGGTCATTACTGTATATATTCCTTCTCGTTGTTTGGAGCTTTTCTGTCCAGGCACTCCACTTAAATGGGGCTTTTCTTGCCTAGTCAAACCATCCCAATCAACAAAAATAAGTAAGTAAGCAAATATTCTTACTACAACCAAGCTTTACCCTATAATCCTCTCCAAGTTGCACCTTATATTATGGTTAAAAAGCCCACTCTCATACATCATATAACCTGGGAAGGAGCTACTCCTACTATAAAAGAGTAACCACTTAACATTCATCCTTAATGGCTGCCATGCATCCACCCTCTGTTCAGATCTGGCCTCTTTAAACTTAATAACCTTTATGATTCTATGCACCCGACCTTACTGCATAAATACGTTATCAGATATCACTGAATCTCAGATAATCCTATAACAGTGCTTCACACAAAACATAAGTGCTATTAACAACAATGAAAGGTAACCATCTGAAACATCAGTACCCGCTACGGCAAGTCCCAAAATACGGAGACTGAATGGCCCAAAAAACTGACTTGCATATACCAACTCTGAGATGGACATTTCCTGGAATATTCCCTTTTCTCCAAGTTATGGCAATCTCAGAGATGGTATATATATATATATATATATATATATATATATATATATATATATATATATATATATATATATAAGTTTGGGGTAGTGTGGGGGCTTGTCCCCCATATTGAGGGTGATGGGGGCTTACCCCTGTAAAAAAAGAAGTTTAAAGGAGAAGAGCAATGTTTGAGATTCACTTCTCACCTGGATTTTTAATATTTTTTTTGTTTCTTGGCACTCAGCATTACAGGTGCTGACATTTCAATAGAGAACCATCCCTGAAATGTATCCTTGCAGGGCCGGTGTTAGCATGGGGCCCCAGCAAATGTCAAGTGGTTGGGGACCTTTCAGTATTGTGTATAGTAATCTACATCACATCCCATCCATCCCAACACTTCATTTTTTGTACTAATTCTTTTTGTTTAGTAGGAGTAACCACAGACAGCAAGCTACAAGCTTTACATTACAACAGGCCTATATCACACTATCACTATGTACAGCTGTCTAACAAAGAGGCAGTTAGACTTACTGGCACTTAGCTGCAACAGTGATGCATCCTTCCTTGCAAAAGCTCTTGACAAACATTGCTTCATCTGAGCAATCCTCCTTAATAAATTTTAGTAAAGTATAAAAATAACAATAGCAAATAAGAACAAAAATCCCTTCATTTAATCATAGCTAATCTTATGCTTGGAATGCTGCCTCTAAAAACAAAATAAACAAAAAGTAAAAGAACCTCTCCAGCTTACCCCCCACCTAATGCTCAGCCAAGTCTCAAATATACTAAATCAACCTCCAGCCCTGTAAAATGTTCATACCATTTATGTATCTGATCAGATAAACTCCACCTCTACCCTGACCAATAAACTCTTCTAGAATGTCGTGACACAACTGACCATAACAATGCATCCTGTTGACTGGTGAGGATTTTTCATACATACCCTTATATAGTAATGTGTACGGTATAACTTATGCTAATCATTCACAAAACATGTACTTCTGTCACTACCTGCAGTCTGTTTGTGACACTGTGCAGTATAAATGAGTTTATAATTATTGTTCATTCATAATTCTGTCAAAGTATTAAATGCATGTTGATGATGTTCAAATCCTTTACCTAGGCCTGTGTAATATGTAGCTTATTACCCAGTTAGTATATCTTGTTTTCCTGTTTGTTACTGTTTAATGTTGCCTGTAAGACAGTATTCTGTAATACCTATCGAGTGTATCAGTTGGTCTACACTGTAATCCCTGTAGTTTCTATGTCAGGCTAATGATATGCACCAAGGTACAGACAGGATTAAGGTGTATCTTTGCTATGTGTACTCTGCTTCATTATATGCTAAGGTGAAAAGCTTAAGCATGGGGGAAGTTCTGACAGGTAAGGAAGAAAAACTGTCTGGTGGCTTCAGGGAGGTTCAAGCAAGCCAGTAAATGCCACGTGAGCAGAAACTGAGACTTCAGGCATGCTTTGCCAACCAAGACCGTCACTGGGAAGATTGTTAAGAGAGGGAAGGAACATTCCAAGGAATTTCCTAATCTACTAAATATGCCTTACTATAATGTGTGTGAATGCCTGAAATCTCTGAAAGGATTTAGCAAGAGCTACAAGTCAATGCTCTATACCAAAAGCTAGTTAAATGAGATGGAATTCCATCTGAAGAAACTACATGCTGTTCTTATGAGATCCTGTAGATGGCCACACCACTTTAGTTTCAGTGGCCATAAAAAAGGATTTTACTGCTCTATATTAACAATTAATCTGAGGAAGATGAAGTACATGTAATATGATGCATGGGAAATGGGGACAATACTTTTAGAGTGGTGAACTGGACCAGTGGTTCTCACTCTGGTGATGTGGAGCAGTAGTCCTCACTTTAGTAATCTGGAACAGTGGTTCTCACTTTAGTGATCTGGAGCAGTGGTTCTCACTTTGGTGATGTGGAGCAGTGATTCTCACTTCGGTGATCTGGAGCAGTGATTCTCACATTGGTGATGTGGAGCAGTGGTCCTCACTTTAGTGTCTGGAACAGTAGTCCTCATCTTTTTGAGAGAGAGCCAGAGGCTGTGTTTAAATTTTAAAAATTCACATTTCTCAAGTCTCCCTGAGAAAATGTATGCCAGAGTACTAAAGAACAGATTCCACATTACAGTTGAACCTTGGGTTCATATTTTGCCTAGGCTATATTATCTAGTCATCTCTGTTCCAGTGTACTTAGAATGTTTAATGTCATCTCTATGAATTGCAATCTGTAAAAACTTTAACTATTGACAATGTTATTTTTCATTAAGTTAAACTGCTGCGCAAACCCACAATCCAGTGTAGAGAAATAGAGGAAGAAAGGCACCACAGTTCACCAGAGTCCTTTGATTTTTGGAACAAAAGAGCTAAGGTTTTATTGTTTTTCACAATAAACAAAGTTTTTATTACTAACTTGGATTCTACATTGATTTACACTGCCTTTGAGCCTATTGAAGTGAACTGTGTTGCCGTTCTTCCTCTATTTCCCTACACTAGAGTGTGTGAATGTTCTTTTTTGTCTTGTTATATCTGTCCAGATATTTGCACTATGTACTTATATGTTCACACTATATAAATTGAAGTTGAATTTTTACTTAGTCAATATGTCGTTCTTCAGTATTAGGTTTTGTAATAACTTTATTTAACAGTAACCATGTTATGTCAATATGGAGCTTTTCTTCCTGGGCCTCTGATGAAAATAGGATATTATCCCAATCGGGCTTTCCTGGTAAACAAATGTCAAATAATAAAAATAAAATAAAATGAATATAAATTCCATCCAGCCTGTACAAATGTGAGGGATTAAGGGAGTTTGCTTATCCAGTCTAAAGCTGTTTTATAGATTTGAAGAAAGGTTATAGCGCCATGCCCTGGCATGTTCTGTGAGAGGTCCTGCAGTAGTTCAGGGATGTGCTGTGAGAGGTTCTGCAGGAGTTCAGGCATGTGCTGTGAGAGGTCCTGTAGGAACTCTGGCATGTGTTGCATGAGGTCCTGCAGCAGCTCAGGCATGTGCTGTGAAACATCCTGCAAGAGCTCAGGCATGTGCTGTGAGAGACACATACATCTACAATGACACAAGATGTCTACAACAACTGGAAAGGCCGCAGAAATACCTCACAAAGAGGATTACCGGCCTCAAACAGATGCCCTACGCAGACCATCTCAAAAAACTCCAGCTTTACTCCGTCGCATATCGCCTACTCAGAGGTGATCTCTGCCTAACATACAAAGCTATGTCAAACCCAGAGCTTTTGGACATGCTCCACTTAAATAAATCCCAATCCCCCTGAGCTACACGCTCAAGGGACTTAAACCTTGTTACCACAATAAACAGAATATGCTGGAGGGATAGATTCCTGTCCCAGAGACTTCCCATACTCTGGAACAAACTACCTATCTATATCAAACAAAGCTCCTCATTAGCACTCTTCAAGGAAAGTCTTGATGATTGGATGGGAAATAGGAAATTCACCCCGGGGATCACCTCTGTGGCTCTGCTCGACAGGAGCACAGGAAAATAATTTTCTTGGGTGGCGAAAGCCAGGGTATCTTTTTGGCTAGGCTTCTATAGGCCCTATGGCCAATAGCCTAATACCTACCTATGAACTTATGACCCTATGTGAGGTCCTGCAGGAACTCAGACATGCGCTGTGACAGGTCCTGCAGGACTTCAGGCATGTGCTCTGAGAGGTCCTGCAGAAGTGTGATGCACCAGGGTGGCTATTGCTGCATGCTATCTGGTCCCTTTAGTAATTCAGTGATAGTTACTCTCATATTTCTGCCATTAAACTAACTTTATTCAAGGCAGGTGCCGGGCTCATTCAACAGTGTATTTATAACCACTGCTATTTCTGATCATCATGATAAGAATGTCAAGATACAGTTACGACTGGAATGGAGTATAATTTGGAGGCCTAAAGGTAATATGTTGTTGCATGTAGATGATACTGTCCTTTTGGCCTTATATAATTGTGATCTTTAAAGTGGACGTGAATGATTTGTTGATTAATCTAAAGACACTAGGAACATAATTGGCATCTCTAAATTATGTTCATAGCATTCTCTCATAAAAAGCTAGATTGCTGCGATCAGGTAGTGGTGATGGGGAGAGAGAAATTATCAGGGGTGTTATTCATTGCTGATGACAAGGAGAATGAGACTGAAAAGATACTGGGTTGTGGTGATGATGGAGAAATGTAATTCTTTGACAAAGCTCTTGGTTTACAGATCAGCATATACCCCATCCTCATTGAAAGTCATAAGCAACAGGACGTAATTGAATGAGATCATGGATATAGCAGGTGGAAGTTGGGTTTCTCCACAGGGTCATTGGGTTAACCTATGATAAGTTGGGGATCTCAGTGATTTGAGAGAGCCTCAGAGCAAAGTTGATGCTTCTTCATATCAAGAAGTGCCAACTGTAATAGTCTGGATGTCTTACAAAGCTTTGGATAAGTAGCTTATAATTAGCACAAAGGCTTAAGTCTCCTTACTGTTATTTGGTACTTCATCATTCAGTACTGCAAGGTGTGAGTACCTCAAGTCTTGATCTGTGTACCATGTGTTTCTTAACATGTAGCATAACTAGATTGTTGCTCGTGGGCTGTGACTGAAATGGGTCTCTGTGGATCAGTCTTCTACCCCAGTTAAAAACATAGTAATTATTATTAGCTCTTATTAGAACTATCCTACTTGAACATCAAAACATATATGGGCTCTAAAAGATTCAGAACAAAAAAAGACAAAGACTTATTTACATATACCAAATCTGAGATTGCACTACACTGAGGAAAGGACAAATTCCCAATCCCTGGTGTACTAAGTTTGAAAGGTGAATTTTTGAACTATTTTGCCATTATTTCAAATGCTTGAACTTTTGATAGCTTGAACATTTATCAGGAATCCATATATGAATATAGACAGACAGACAGACAGACAGATAGAATTAAATGTAGACATAAGTAGATGTAGAAATGGATCACTATTAGGAGAGCAAAATTTGATAGTACAAGTCCTGACACTTTGAAAATCTAAATGCGATTCTGAAAAAAAAAAAAAATAGCAAAACTTATTGTAAATTTTGAAAGCATTTCTTTGAGGGGGAGCTTTATCTCATGTACATCCACACCCCTGCTACGTATACTATCCCTGAGGTCATCGAACCTTGAATAGGGAGAATAGCCCAGGATACTGTCATCTTGGTAACATGAGATGACGCTCTCTCCTCAAAGAAATACTTACAAAATTTAACAATGAGTTTTGTTATTATTTTTTTCAGACTTGCATTTAGATTTTCAAAGTTTCAGTCCTTGTACAATCAAATTGTGCTCTTCTAATAGCCCAAGGAAAGCCCATGTGATCATATGAAGAACATGCAAGTTTACACAGACAAAAATTGAATATTTGGGATGAAGAGACAGAAATTATATCTAGGCATACTATGTGAGTTTGATAAGTGTTGGGCAGAAATGAGAGACATATCTGATCCTAGTGTGGATCACTACTAACATGCAGTTGATTTCATATTTATAAAAAAGACTGAGATTGCAGAGACTTCCCCTTATGTTAAGGTACACTGATCTCAGAATATATAAAGCAGTGATGTGGGGGGTGGTCAGGTAAGTGACAGCCCCTGCAAAAACACATTTTTAAGGGCTACAGAAGTTTTTGCTGACCAGTGTTGTGTTGAGCAATCACAGGCTTGTGCCTGTAGTTTTTTCTTGTCAGTCACTACTGGATCACCTTTCTGTCATGGAGTTGGTTTGGCATTGAAAAGAAAATAAAGTTTAAATTATTTCAGCAAGTTAATTTAAAAGAGCAAATACCC